>NC_063259.1:9536140-9614974 GCF_019578655.1 Ricinus communis
TTGTTCTCTCATATTCATAAATATTACCCTTTTTTATGGGTTGTTATCTCATACTCATAAATATACCCCTCTTACGGGGTCGTTTTCTAATTTTTATAAAAATACCCCTCTTATGAGGTTGTTTCCTCATATGCATAAATATATCCATTTTACCAGGTTGTTTTCTCATACTCACAAATATATCGCTGTTATGGGGTTATTTTCTAGGATTTACAAATTTATTCGTCTTGTGGGGGTGTTTACTCATATTAAAAAGTATACTAGTTTTACAGAGTTGTTTTCTCATTCTAATAAATATACCCCTGTTATTAGGTTGTTTTCTCATACTCTTAAATATTTCGCTTTTACGAGGTTACTTTCTCATACTGACAAACACACCCTTGGTACGGGGTTGGTTTCTCATATTCATGAACATACTCTTTTTACGGAATTGTTATCTCATACTCATAAATATACCCCTCTTATGGGGTTGTTTTCAAATATTTACAAATGCACCGCTTTTACGGGGTTGCTATCTCATACTAAAAAATATACTCCTCGTACGAGATTGGTTTCTCATATTCATAAAGATACACTTTTTACGGGTTTGTTACCTCACATTTATAAATATATCCCTCGTACGGGGTTATCCTCTCAAATTATAACCTTAGTACGGGGTTGTTCTCTCAAATTTTTAAACATACCCGTACTATGAGGTTGTTTTCTCATACCCACAAATATACCCCTCTTAAGGGGTTGCTTTCTCATACTCATAATAAATACCCTTTTTATGATGTTATTTACTCATACTCACAAATATACCATTGTTATGGGGTTTTTTTATAATAATTACTAATATACCCCTCTTATGGGGCTGTTTTATCATATTAGAAAGTGTGCCACTTTTATAGAGCCGTTTTCTCACAATCTAAAATATACCCCAGTTACGAGATTATTTTCTCACATTCATAAATTTACCCCTTTAATGAGATTGTTTTCTCATACTTACAAATAGACCCTTTTTACAAGGTTGTTCTCTTATATTCATAAATATACCCTTATTACGAGGTTGTTTCTTCATATTCATAAATATACCCTTCTTACGGGGTTATTTTCTAATATTCACAAATATACCCCTTTTACGAGGTTGATTTCTCATATTAATAAATGTACACGTTTTACGGGATTATTTTCTCATACTCACAAATTTACCCCTATCACGGGGTTGTTTTCTCATACTCATATATAAACCCCTTTTATGGAGTTGCTTTCTCATACTCGCAAATATACCGTTCTTACAGGGTTATTTTCTCATTCTCGTAAATATACCTCCTTTACGCGGTTGTTTTCTCGTACTCACAAATATACCCATTGTACATGGTTAGTTTCTCATATTTGTAAATATACCCCTTTTACGGTGTTGTTTTCACACTTTGACAAATATACCCCTATTACGGGATTGTTTTCTCATACTCACAAATATACCCCTCGTACGGGGCTGTTCTCTCATATTCATAAATATACCCTTATTATGAATTTATTTTCTCATACTCACAAATATAGCCCTCTTCTGGGGTTATTTTCTAATATTTACAAGTTTGCACCTCGTACCGGATTGATTTCTCATATTAAAAAGCATAAACCTTTTACGAGGTTGTTTTCTCTTACTCACAAATGTACTCCTATCACGAGGTTGTTTTCTCATACTCATACATATACCCCTTTTACGCTATTATTTTCTTAAACTCAAAAATATATCCCCCTTACGTGGTTGTTTTCTCAAACTAAAAAATATACCCCTCTTATAGGGTTATTTTCTAATATTTACAAATACATCCCTCTTACGAGGTTGTTTTCTCATACTCATAATTATACCTTTTTTACAGGGTTGTTTTCTTATACTCACAAATATACCCCTCTTACGGGGTTGATTTCTGATATTTACTAATATACCACTCTTATGGGGCAGTTTTGTCATCTTAAAAAATGTACCAGTTTTACAAGGTTGTCTCCCATTCTCATAAAATATACCCCTATTACTTGGTTGTTTTCTCATATTCATAAATATATCCCTTTTACGGGGTTGCTTTCTCACACTCACAAACATACCCTTTGTACAAGGTTGGTGTCTTATATTTATAAAGATACTCTTTTTATGGGGTTGTTATCTCATACTCATAGATATACCCCTTTTATTTGGTTATTTTCTAATATTTACAAATGCATCCATTTTATGGAGTTGCTTTCTCCTACTCACAAATATACCCCTCGTACGAGTTTGGTTTCTCATATTCATAAAGATACCATTTTTATGAGGTTGTTATCTCATACTCAAAAATATAACCCTCGTACGGGGTTTTTCTTTTATATTCATATATATACCTCTTTTACAGGATTGTTTTCTCACTTTCACAAATATACCCCTCATATGAGGTTGTTCTCTCGTATTTATAAAGATACCCTTATTACGAGGTTACTTTCTCATTCCCACAAACACACCCCCCATATGGGGTTGGTTTCTCATACTCACAAATCACCCCTCTTACGGGGTTGTTTTCTAATATTTAAAAATTTACCCCTCTTACTAGGTTCCTTTCTCATATTAGTAAATATACCCCTTTTACGGGGTTATTTTCTAATACTCATAAATATACCCCTCTTATGGAGTTGCTTTCTCATACTCATATATAGACTCCTTTTACGATGTTGTTTCTCATACTCAGAAATATACCCCTCGTACGGGGTTGTTTTCTAATATTTACAACTATTACCCAACCTACAACATTATTTTCTCATATTAACAAATATATCCCTTTTACGAGGTTGTTTTCTAATACTCATAAATATACCCCTCTTACGGGGTTGTTTCCATATATTCCTAAACATACCCTTTTTATGGGGCTGGTTTCTCATACTCACAATTATACCCCTGGTATAGGGTTGTTTTCTCTTATTCATAAATATACCATTTTTACGGAGTTGTTTTCTCACACAGATATACCCCTCTTTCTAGGTTGTTCTTTAATATTTACAAATATGCCACTCTTAGGGGGTTATTTTCTGATATTAAAAAATATACAATTCGTACGGGATTATTTTCTCATATATATAAATATACCCCTTTTATGAGGTTATTTTCTCATGCTCACAAATATACCGCTATTACGGGGTTGCTTTCTAATATTTACTAATATACCGCTCTTATGGGGCTAATTTCTCATATTAGAAATGTACCACTTTTATAGGGTTGTACTCTCATACTCAGAAATATACCCCTTTTATGGGGTTATTGTCTCATATCCATAAATATACCCTTTTTACAAGTTTGCTTTCTTATACTAACAAATATAGCCCTCGTACGGGGTTGGTTTCTCATATTCTTAAGAATACCCCATATATGAGGTTGTTATCTCATACTCATAAATATATCCCTTTTACGGTGTTGCTTTCTCATACTCACAAATATACCCCTCGTACGGGATAGTTTCCTAAAATTCCTAAACATACCCCTTTTATGGGGTTACTTTTTCATACTCAAAATTATACCCCTCATACGGGGTTGTTTTCCCTATATTTATGGGTTTATTTTCTCACACTCACAAATATATACCCCTTATGCGGGTTGTTGTCTCATATTCATAAATATACTCCTTTTACGAGGTTGTTTTCTCATATTCACAAATTTTACTGGGGTTGTTCTCTCCTATTCATAAATATACCCTTATTACGAGTATGTTTTCTCTAACTCACAAATATACCCCTCTTATGTGGTTGTTTTCTAATATTTACAAATATACCCCTCTTACGGTGTTGATTTCTCTTATTAAAAAATATACTCCTTTTACGGGGTTATTTTCTCAAACTCAAAAATATACTCCCCTTATGGGGTTATGTTGTCATACTCATTAATATACCCCTCTTGCAAGGTTGTTTTATCATACTCGTAAATATATCCCTTTTACGAGGTTGTTTTCTCATATTTACTAATATACCCCTCTTACGGGATTTTTTTCTCATATTAAAAAATGTATCAGTTTTAGAGGGTTGTTTTCTCATTCTCACAAATATACCCCATTACTTAGTTGTTTTCTCATATTCATAAATATATCCCTTTGACGGGGTTGCTTTCTCAGACTCACAAACACACCCCTTGTACGAGGTTGGTTTCTCATATTCATAAAGATACTCTTTTGACAGGGTTGTTTTCTCATACTCACAAATATACCCCTCAGACGAGGCTAGTTTCTCATATTCATAAAGATACTCATTTTATGGGGTTGTTTTCTTATACTCACAAATATACCCCTTGTACGAGGTTGTTTTCTCATATTCATAAATATACCCCTTTTACGGCGTTGTTTTCTCGCTCTCATAAATATACCCCTCGTATGGGGTTGTTCTCTTATATTCATAAACATACCCTTATTAAGAGGTTGCTTTCTCATACTCACAAATATACCCCTCTTACGGGGTTGTTTTCTAATATTGACAAATATACTCCTCTTACGGGGTTGTTTTCTAATATTAAAATACATACACCTTTTATTGGATTATTTTCTCATACTCACAAAATCTACCCATCTCACAATGTTGTTTTCTCATACCCATACATATGCCCCTTGTGTGGGATTGTTATCTCATACACAAAAAAACCCTCCTTTCGGGATTGTTGTTTAATATTTACAAATATACCCCTCTTATAGGGTTGTTTTCTCATACTCGTAAATATACAACTTTTACAAGGTTGTTTTCTCATACTCATAAATATACAACTTTTACAAGGTTGTTTTCTTATACTCATAAATATACAGTTGTTACGGGGCTATTGCCTAATATTTACTAACATAGCCCTCTTACGAGGCTGTTTTCTTATATTAAAAGATGTACCACTTTTACATGGTTGTTTTCTCATTCTTATTAATATACTCCTGTTATAGGTTGTCTTCTCATATTCATAAATATATTTCTTTTACGGGGTTGCTTTCTCACATTCATAAATACAACAGTTATATGGGGTTGTTTCCACATATTAACAAATATACCCTTTTTACGCGGTTGTTTTTCCATACTTTTAAATATACCCCTCTTATAAGATTGTTTTTTAATATTTACAAATATACTCCTTTTCCAGAGTTGCTTTCTCATACTCACAATTATACCCCTCGTACGGGGTTGTTTTCTCTTATTCATAAATGTACCATTTTTACGAGGTCATTATCTCACACTCACAAACATAATCCTCTTACGGGATTTTTTTTTTAAATTTACAAATATACCTCTCTTACGGAGTTATTTTCTCAAATTAAAAAATAAACCCCTTTTACGAGGTTGTTTTATACTATTTACAAATGTGCCCCTTTTACCGAGTTGCTTTCTCATACTCACAAATATACCCCTCGTACGAGGTTAGTTTCTCATATTCATGAAGATACCCTTTTTACGAGGTTGTTTTCTAATACTCATAACTATACCCTTCGTACGGGATTGTTTTCTCAAATTCGTAAATATACCTCCTCTTATGGTGTTTTTTCTCACTCTCACAAATATACCCCTCGTACGGGGTTGTTCTCTCATATTTATAAATATACCCTTATTACGAGGTTGTTTTCTCATACTCATAAATATACAACTTTTACGAGGTTATTTTCTCACACTCGTAAATATACAACTTTTACGAGGTTGTTTTCTCATACTCATAAATATACTGTTGTTATGGGGTTGTTGCCTAATATTTACTAACATAGCCCTCTTACGAGGCTATTTTCTTATATTAAAAGATGTACCACTTTTACATGGTTGTTTTCTCATTCTTATTAATATACCCTTGTTATAGGGTTGTTTTCTCATATTCATAAATATAGTTCTTTTACGGGGTTGCTATCTCACACTCACAAATACACCACTTGTACGCGGTTGTTTTCCCATACTCATAAATATACCCCTCTTACAAGGTTGTTTTCTAATATTTACAAATGTACTCCTTTTTCGGAGTTGCTTTCTTATACTCACAATTATACCCCTCGCACGGGGTTATTTTCTCTTATTCATAAATGTACCATTTTTATGAGGTCGTTATCTCACACTCATAAACATAACCCTCTTACGGGGTTTTTTTTAATATTTACAAATATACCCCTCTTACAAAGTTGTTTCCTCAAATTAAAAAATAAACCCCTTTTACAAGGTTGTTTTATACTATTTACAAATATACCCCTTTTATCGAGTTGCTTTCTCACACTCACAAATATACCCCTTGTACGAGGTTAGTTTCTCCTATTCATAAAGATACCCTTTTTATGAGGTTGTTTTCTCATACTCACAAATATACCCGTCGTACGGGGTTATTTTCTCATATTCATAAATATACCCCTCTTACGGTGTTATTTTCTCACTCTCACAAAATACCCCTCGTACGGGGTTGTTCTCTTATATTTATAAATATACCCTTATTACGAGGTTGCTTTCTCATATTCACAAATATACCCCTCTTATAGGGTTGTTTTCTAACATTTACAAATATATCACACTTACGGGGTTGTTTTCTAATATTAAAATACATACACCTTTTACTAGATTGTTTTCTCATAGTCTCAAAATCTACCCTTCTCACTTTGTTTTTTCTCATATTTATACATATACCCCTTGTACGGGGTTGTTTTCTCATACAAAAAATATACCCTCCTTATGGGGTTTTTGTTTACTATTTATAAATACACCCCTCTTACAGTGTTGTTCTCTCATACTCGTAAACATACCCCTTCTACGAGGTTGTTTTCTTATACTCATAAATATACCGCTGTTACGAGGTTGTTTTCTAATATTTACTAATATAGCCCTCTGACGAGGCTGTTTACTTATATTAAAAGATGTACCATTTTTATAGGGTTATTTTCTCATTCTTATAAATATACCCCTATTATAGGATTCTTTTCTCATATTCATAAATATATTTCTTTTACGGGGTTGCTTTCTCACATTCACAAACACACCCCTTGTACGGGGTTGTTCTGTCATATTTATAAATATACCCTTATTAAGAGGTTGGTTTCTCATACTCACAAATATACCCCTCTTATGGGGTTGTCTTCTATTAGTTACAAACATACCTCTCTTACGAGGTTGTTTTCTAATATTAAAATAATACACCTTTTACTAGATTGTTTTCTCATACTCACAAAATCTATCCATCTCATGTTTTTGTTTTCTCATACTCATACATATACCCATTATACGGGGTTGTTTTCTCATACATAAAAATATACCCTCCTTTCGGGATTGTTGTTTAATATTTACAAATATACCCCTCTTACAGGGTTGTTTTCTCATACTCATAAATATCCCCCCTTTACAAGGTTGTTTTCTCATACTTACAAATATATCGGTGTTACGGGATTGTTTCCTAATATTTACTAATATAGCCCTTTTACGAGCCTGTTTTCTTATATTAAAAGCTTTACTACTTTTACAGGATTGTTTTCACATTCTTGTAAATATACCACTATTATAGGGTTGTTTTCTCATATTCATAAATATTTTTTTTATAGGGTTGCTTTCCCAAACTCACAAACACACTCCTTGTCCGGGGTTATTTTCATATATTAACAAATATACCCCTCTTACAGTGTGGTTTTCTAATATTTACTAATATACTCATTTTCCAGGATTGCTTTCTCATACTCACAATTATACTCCTCGAACGGGGTTGTTTTCTCTTATTTATAAATATACCATTTTTACGGAGTCATTTTTCACACTCATAAACATAGCCCTCTTACGGGGTTATTTTCTCAAATTAAACATTATACCCCTTTTATGCGGTTGTTTTATTATACTCATGTATATATCCTTCTTATGGGGTTGTTTTCTCATATACATAAATATACACTTCTTACGATGTTGTATTCTCATACTCACGAATATACTGCTGTTACGACATTATTTTCTAATATTTACTAATATACCCCTCTTACGGAGCTGTTTTCTCATATTAAAAAATGTACCAATTTTACAGTGTTGTTTTCTCATTCTCATAAATATACCCCTATTATAGGATTGTTCTCTCACATTAATAAATATATCCATTTTATGGGGTTGTTTTCTCATACTCACAAATATACAACTCGTACGGTGTTATTCTCTTATATTCATAAATATAGCCTTATTATAAGGTTGTTTCTCATACTCACTAATATACCCCTCTTATGGGTTTGTTTTCTAATATTTACAAATATACACCTCGTACCAGTTGATTTCTCATATTAAAAAGCATACGCCTTTTACGGGGTTGTTTTCTCTTATTCACAAATGTACCCCTATCACGGAGTTATTTTCTCATAGTCATACATATACCCCTTTTATGGGGTTGTTTTCTCATACTAAAAAATATATCCCTCTTACGTGGTTATTTTCTCATACTCATAAATATACCTCTTTTACGGGGTTGTTTTCTTAATCACATAAATATATCCCTCTTTATGGGATTCTGTTTTCATATTCATAAATATACCCCTTTTAAGGGTTTATTTTCTCATACTCACAAAAATAACCCTCGTACGGGATTATTTTCTCATATTCATAAATATATCCCATTTACGAAGTTTATTTGTCATACTCACAAATATACCGTTGTTACTAATATATCCTTCTTACGGGGTTGTTTTCTCATATTAAAAAATATACCAGTTTTACAGCGTTGTTTTCTCATTCTCATAAATATACCTCTATTACTTGATTGTTTTCTCATATTCATAAATATATTCCTTTGATGGGGTTGCTTTCTCATACTCATAAACACACCCCTTCTACGGGGTTGGTTTTTCATATTCATAAAGATACTCTTTTTACGGGGTTGTTATCTCATGCTAAAAAATATACCCCTCTTATGGGATTATTTTCCAATATTTAGAAATGTACCCCTTTTATGGAGGTTCTTTCTCCTACTCACAAATATACCCCTCGTACGAGGTTGGTTTCTCAAATTCATAAAGATACCCTTTTTATAAGGTTGTTATCTCCTACTTACAAATATAACCCTTGTACGGGATTATTTTCTCATATTCATAAATATACCTCTTTTACTAGGTTATTTTCTCATATGTGGTTGTTTCTCACTTTCACAAATATACCCCTTATACGGGTTGTTCTCTCATATTTATAAATATACACTTA
Organism: Ricinus communis; assembly: GCF_019578655.1. Classification (NCBI taxonomy): domain Eukaryota; kingdom Viridiplantae; phylum Streptophyta; class Magnoliopsida; order Malpighiales; family Euphorbiaceae; genus Ricinus; species Ricinus communis. The sequence goes on from NC_063259.1 coordinate 9,545,288, forward strand.
TAAACGAGGTTGCTTTCTCATTCTCACAAACACACCCCTCGTACATGGTTGGTTTCTCATATTCTTAAAGATAACCTTTTTAAGGGGTTATTATCTCATATTCACAAATACACCCCTCTTATGGGGTTGTTTTCTAATATTTAAAAATATACTCCTCTTACTAGGTTCCTTTCTCATATTAATAAATATACCCTTTTTACGGGGTTATTTTCTGATACTTACAAATATACCCCTCTTAGGGGGTTGCTCTCTCATACTCATATATAGACCCTTTTACGATGTTGTTTTCTCATACACCGAAATATACCCCTCATACGGGGTTTTTTCTAATATTTACAACTATACCCCTCCGATAGTGTTGTTTTCTCATGGTAACAAATAGACCCCTTTTACGAGGTTGCTTTCTCATATTTATAAATATACCCTTGTAACGGGATTATTTCCTTGTATTCCTAAACATACCCTTTTTATGGGGTTGCTTTCTCATACTCACAATTATACCCCCCCGTATGGGGTTGTTTCCGCTTATTCATAAATGTACCATTTTTACGGAGTTATTTTCTCAAACTCACAAATATACCCCTCTTTCTAGGTTGTTCTCTAATATTTACAAATATGCCCCTCTTAGGGGGTCGTTTTTTGATATTAGAAAATACACACATTTTACGGGGTTGTTTTCTCATACTCACTAAAATATTTCTTTCACGGGGTTGTTTTCTCAAACTCATCAATATACCCCTTGTACGAGGTTATTTTCTCATGCTCATAAATATACTGCTGTTACGGGGTTGTTTTCTAATATTTACTAATATACCGCTCTTACGGGGATGTTTCTCATATTAAAAATGTACCATTTTTTCAGGTTTGTTTTCTCATACTCAGAAATATACCCCTTTTATGGGGTTGTTTTCTCATATTTATAACTATACCCTTTTTACAGGTTTGCTTTCTCATACTCATAAACACAACCCTCGTATGGGGTTGGTTTCTCATATTCTTAAAGATACCCTATTTACAGGGTTGTTATCTCATACTTATAAATATATCCCTCTTACGGGGTTGTTTTCTAATATTTACAAATATACCTCTTTTACGATGTTGCTTTCTCATTCTCACAAATATATCCCTCGTATAGGGTTGTTCTCTCATACTCATAAATATACTCCTTTTACGGGTTTGTTTCTCACACTCACAAATATACCCCTCGTACGGGGTTGTTCTTTCATATTCATAAATATACTCCATTTATGAGGTTGTTTTCTCATACTCACAATTATACCTCTCGTACAGGATTGTTCTCTCATATTATAAATATACCCTTATTACGAGGTTGTTTTCTCATATTCACAAATATACCCCCTCTTACGGGGTTGTTTTCTAATATTTATAAATATACCCCTCTTATGGTATTGATTTCTCATAGTAGAAAATATACTCCTTTTATGGCGTTGTTTTCTTATACTAAAATTTATACCCCTATCATGGCGTTGTTTTCTCATACTAAAAAATATATCGTCCTTACGGGGTTGGTTGTCATACTCACAAATATACCCCTCTTACAGGGTTATTTTCTCATACTTGCAAACATATCCCTTTACGAGGTTGTTTTCTCATACTAACAAATATATTACTGTTACGGGTTATTTTCTAATATTTGCTAATATACCCCTCTTATAGGGCTATTTTCTCATATTAAAAAATGTACTAGTTTTACAGGGTTCTTTTCTCATACTCATAAATATACCTAGGTTACAGGGTTGTTTTCTAATATTCATAAATATATTGCTTTTACGGGGTTGCTTTCTAATACTTACAAACAAAACCCTTATACGGGATCGGTTCTCATATTTATGAAGATACCCTTTTACGAGGTTGTTATCTCATACTCACAAATATACCCATCTTACGGGGTTATTTTCTAATATTTACAAATATACTCCTTTTACGGGGTTGATTTCTCATACTCACAAATACACCTCTCGTACAGGGTTGTTTCTACATATTCATAAATATACCTCTTTTACGGGGTTGGTTTCTAACTCTCACAAATATACCCCTCGTATGGGGTTGATCTCTCATATTCATAAATATACCCTTATTACGAGGTTGCTTTCTTCTACTCATAAATATTCCCCTCTTACGTGATTATTTTCTCAAACTCACAAATATACCCCTCTTCAAGGGTTGTTTTTTATCATTTATAAATATATCCCTCTTATGGAGTTGTTTTCTAATATTAAAATATATACACCTTTTACTGGAATGTTTTCTCATACTCGCAAAATCTACCCTTCTCACGGTGTTGTTTTCTCATACTCATATATATACCCCTTGTACGGGGTTGTTTTCTCATACATAAAAATATACCCTCCTTCTCAAATTGTTGTTTAATATTTACAAATATACCCCTCTTACATGGTTGTTTTCTCATACTCGTAAACATACCCCTTTTACGAGGTTGTTTTCTCATACTCACAAATATACCGCTGTTACGGGGTTATTTTCTAATTTTTTCTAATATAGCCGTCTTATAAGGATCTTTTGTCATATTAAAAGATGTATCACTTTTATAGGGTTGTTTTCTCATTCTTATAAATATACCCCTATTATAGGGTTCTTTTCCTATATTCATAAATATATTTCTTTTACGGGATTGCTTTCTCACACTCAAAAACACACCCTTTGTACGGCGTTATTTTCACATATTAACAAATATACCCCTCTTACAGTGTTATTTTTTAATATTTACTAATATACTCATTTTTCGGGGTTGGTTTCTCATACTCACAATTATACCCCTTGTACGGGGTTGTTTTCTATTATTTATAAATATACCATTTTAATGGGGTCGTTTTCTCAGACTCACAAATATAGCCCTCTTACGGGGCTGTTTTCTCAGACTAATAAATATACCCCCTTTACGGGGCTGCTTTCTCATATTAAAAAATATACCCCTTTTACGAGGTTGCTTTCTCAAACTGACAAATATACCCCTCGTACGAGATTGTGTTCTCATACTCATAAATGTACCCCTTTTACAAGGTTGCTTTATAATACTCATAAATATACCCTTATTATGGTATTATTTTCTCATACTGAGAAATATAACCCATCTATGAGGTTGTTTTCTCATACTCACAAATATACCCCTCTTACGAGGTTGTTTTCTCATATTCATAAATATACCTTTTCTTACGGGGTTGTTTTCTCATACTCAGAAATATACCCCTCGTACGGGGTTGTTCTCTCATATTTATAAATATACCCTTATTATAATGTTGTTTCAATGCGCACAAATATACCCCTCTCACGGGTTTGTTTTCTAATATCTACAAATATACACCTCGTACCGGGTTGATTCTTCATATTAAAAAGCATACACCTTTTACGGGGTTGATTTTTCATATTAAAAAGCATACACCTTTCACGAGGTTGTTTTCTCTTACTCACAAATGTATCCCTATCACGGGCTAGTTTTCTCATAGTCATACATATACCCCTTTTATGGGATTGTTTTCTCATACTCAAAAATATATTCCTCTTACGTGGTTATTTTCTTATACTCATAAACATACCCCATTTACGAGGTTGTTTTCTTATACTCACAAATATACCCCTCTTACGAGGTTGTTTTTTCATATTCATAAATGTACCGCTTTTACAGGATTATTTTCTCATACTCATAAATATAATCCTTGTACGGGATTGTTTTCTCATATTCATAAATATATCCCATTTACCAGGTTATTTTCTCATACACATAAATATACCGCTATTACGGGGTTGTTTTCTCATTCTCATAAATATACCCCTATTACTTGGTTGTTTTCTCATAGTCATAAATATATCTCTTTGACGGGGTTGCTTTCTCATATTCATAAAAAATACTTTTTTTACAAGATTGTTATCTCTACTCACAAATATAACCCTCGTACGGAAATTTTTTTCTCATATTCATAAATATATCCTTTTTTTCGTGGTTGTTTCTCACTTTCACAAATATACCACTCGTACGGGGTTGTTCTCTTATATTTATAAATATACACTTATTACGAGGTTGCTTTCTCATTCTCACAAACACACCCCTCGTATGGGGTTGCTTTATCATATTCTTAAAGATAACCTTTTTAAGGGGTCTGTTATCTCATACTCACAAATACACCCCTCTTACAGGGTTGTTTTCTAATATTTAAAAATATAACCATCTTACTGGGTTCCTTTCTCATATTAATAAATATACCTCTTTTACGGGGTCATTTTTTGATAATCACAAGTATACTCCTCTTAGGGAGTTACTCTCTCATACTCATATATAGATCCTTTTTACGATGTTGATTTCTCATACTAAAAAATATGCCCCTCGTATGGGGTTATTTTCTAATATTTACAACTCTAGCCCTCCGACAGTGTTATTTTCTCATGGTAACAAGTATATCCCTTTTACAAGGATATTTTCTCATACTTATAAATATACCCCTCTTACGGGATTGTTTCCTCATATTCCTAAACATACCCTTTTTATGGGGTTGTTTTCTCATACTCATAATTATATCCCTCATATAAGGTTGTTTTCTCTTATTTGTAAATATACCCTTTTTACGGAGTTGTTTTCTCACACTCACAAATATACCCCTATTTCTAGGTTTTTCTCTAATATTTATAAATATACCGCTCTTAGGGGGTTGTTTTTTTATATTAAAATATATACACATTTTACGGGGTTGTTTTCTCACACTTATTAAAATATTACTTTCACGGGTTTGTTTTCTCAAACTCATAAATATATCCCTTTTACGAGGTTATTTTCTCATGCTCACAAATATACTGTTATTATGGGGTTGTTTCTCATATTAAAAATGTACTGATATTTCCTCCTTTGTGTAGTTTGATGATGAGAGCATGTATGATGTGTGGGAGAGGTACAAGGACTTGTTGAGATGTTACCTACACCACGGTTTGCCATTATGGATGCAGGTGTAGACTTTTTACAATGGCTTGAAATCAGCCACAAGCCTAATGACGGATGCAGCTGCAGGAAGGGCCATCAGTAGTAAGACGCCAGAGTAGGCCCAAAAATTAATTGAGAAGATGGCCATGAACACATATCAATGGCAGTCTTCTAGGAGTACGCCAGGACGACAAGGAATGATGAACTAGGTAGATTTTACAATTAGCCTTGGCAGCTTGGGTGGAGTTTTGGCTAAGAAGATCGACCAGCTCTAGATGCCAGTCCAGGTAGTACAGCTTGGCTGCGAGTTTTATGGTGGCCCGCACTACAATGTAAACTGTAATGCGGGAGGTATGTTTGCTTCTCCTTCATCTTCTTCTGCTGACCATGAACAGGTTGATTATATGGGAAATGTGCCCAAGTTACAGAATAACCCCTACAACAACGCATACAACCCAGGGTGGAGAAACCATCCTAACTTCGAGTGGCGAAATAACAATACCCAGGGTCCACTAGGAATTCAAAGGTTGCACCAGTAGCAGCCTCAAAAGCAGACTGTTCTCCCTCAACTCCTTTAGAACTAAGAGAAGAAGCCCAATTTAGAGGAGTTGATGGTGAAGTTCATGTCCACTTCAGAGAACAGGTTTCAGTAGATGGACACAACTCTTAGAAATTAGTAGGCCTCCATAAAGAATTTGGAGAATCAGATAGGCCAGATTTCTAAGATGATGGCTGAGAGACAGCCAGGGACGCTCCCTAGTACGACAAAGTCAAACCCAAGGGAGCATGTCAAGGCCATCACTTTTAGATTAGGTAAGCATTTATCTAGTTCTTTACTTATGACTGATGATGATGTTATTGTCGCGAGCCGGGAAGGCCAAAACTGGTGAGAGCTTGTCTGAGGCGAAGACAAGAAGAAGAGTCTTGTGAGGGAATACCAGCCTCCAATTCCATATCTTGCCAGGTTGAAGCAAAAGAAGGTTGATCAATAGTTTGGTAAGTTCTTGGATTTATTTAAGCAATTGAGGATTAACCTACTTTTTGTTGAGGCTATATCGCAGATACTCAGCTATGCAAGGTTCTTGAAGGAGATTCTAAGCCATAAGAGGAAGCTGGAAGATTGGGACTTGTGACATTAAATGAGGTGTGCTTAACCATTCTTCAAAACAAGCTACCAATGAAGAGGCGTGATGCAGGGAATTTCACTGTACCCTATATTATTGGTGACTTGCCTATTAGTGTTGCTTTAGCTGATTTAGGTGCTAGCATCAATCTAATGCTTAGTAGTTTATTTGAGAATTTAGGTTTGAATGAACCTAAGCCTACTAGGATGAGCATACAGTTAGCAGATAGGACTGTGAAATATCCTAGGGGAATAGTTGGGGATATACTTGTTAAGGTAGACAAGTTTATATTTTCTATTATCTTTGTTGTTATGGATACGGAGGATGAGAGTAGCACGCCTTTAATTCTAGGTAGACATTTCCTTGCAACATATAGGGCTTTATAGATGTGTGTGATGGGAAGTTATAGCTTATAGTAGGTGATGAGGCTATTACCTTTGACCTTAGCACTTCTATGAGACATTCACTTAACCATAATGATACTGTGTATTCTGTGGATGTTTTGGATGATATTGTGGAGTCTTAATTACATGAGATATTACTTGATGATCCTTTGCAGGTAGCATTACAGGTTGATGAGGAGGAGTTTTCCAACGAGGATGTGTTAGAGCAACTTGCTTGTTTGCTGGCTAGTGAGCCCAACAGGTCTACTGACCATTTTGTTGATATTGACAGGTCAGGGGTGCAGAAATTGAGACCTTCACTTGAGGAGCCACCAGCCCTGGAGTTGAAGGAGTTGCCTAAGCATTTGACCTATGCCTATTTGGATGAGGCAGAGAAGCTGTCGGTGATCATTACAGCTGATTTGACTCTTGAGGAGAGGGAAATGACTTTGGCTTCCCTCAAGAAGTATCCCGAGGTCTTCGCATACAGGATTGCAGACATTCCTGGAATCAACCCTAGCTATTACTTGCATAAGATCTTGATGGAGGATAATTAAAGGCTAGTTGTATAGCCACATCGACGTTTGAACCTGAATATGAAGGAAGTAGTAAAAATGGAGGTAATTAAACTTTTGGATGCAGGTTTGATTTACCCTATTTCTAACAGCTCTTGGGTTAGTCCTGTGTAGGTTATGCCCAAGAAAGGAGGCACGACGATGGTCAAGAATGAGAAGGATGAGCTGATACCGACTAGGACAGTAACTGGTTTCTGAGTTTGCATTGATTATAGGAGGCTCAATGATGCAACTCAAAAGGACCATTTTCCCCTTCCTTTTATTGACCAGATGTTAAAGCGCTTATCAGGGCATATGTTTTATTGCTTTCTTGACAGTTTTTCAGGTTATTTTTAGATTCCTATTGCACTTGAGGACCAAGAGAAAACCACTTTCACTTGCCCCTATGATACGTTCGCATATAGGAGGATGCCATTCCGTTTGTGCAATGCACCTGCTAATTCCCAAAGGTGTATGATGGCAATCTTCCATGATATGATTGAAGAGTCTATGGAGGTGTTCATGGATGACTTCTCTGTATTTGGTAACTCTTTCTCCCATTGTTTGATTAACTTAGAGTGTATGCTTGCATGTTGTGTAGAAGCTAATCTTATGTTGAATTGGGAAAAGTGTCATTTTATGGTGAGAGAGGGTATTGTGCTAGGGCATAAGATTTCACATGCAGGAATGGAGGTAGATAGAGCTAAGGTAGAGACCATTGCTAAGTTGACACCTCCTAGCTCGATTAAGGCTATTAAAAGTTTCCTAGGTCATGCAGGTTTTTATAGAAGGTTCATTAAGGACTTTTCTAAGATTGCTAGACCTTTGACTTAGTTGCTTGTAAAAGATATTCCATTTGTATTTTTTGATAACTGTTTACAGGCTTTTGAGTTACTTAAGGAGAAGCTAACTACAACCCATGTTATGGTTTCGCCTAATTGGGGGCTACCTTTTGAGCTAATGTATGATGCTAGTAATATTACAGTTAGAGCTGTTTTAGGACAGAGGCTTGACAAGAAGTTCCAACCAATCTATTATGCTAGCAAGACATTGACAGATGCCTAGGAGCACTATACCACTACTAAGAAGGAGTTGCTTGCTGTCGTATGCGCTTTCGACAAGTTCCGCTCATACTTGGTGATATCCAAGACTGTGGTCTACACGAATCATTCGGCGTTGAGGTACTTGTTTGGAAAGCATGATGCTAAGCCGAGACTCATTCTTTGGTTTTTGCTTTTGCAAGAGTTCGACATTGAGGTCAAGGATAATAAAGGTGCGAAGAACTTGGTCGTAGATCACCTTTCGAGATTAGAGAACTCGAGCCTAGATGCACTTGATAAGAGGGCTATTGATGACAGTTTTTTGGATGAGTAATTTTTCTCTATTCAGGTATCTTCAGATATCCCTTGGTTCTCCGATTTTGCGAATTACTTGGTTGCAAAAGTCCTACCAAAGGGTATGACATTTCAGCAAAAGAAGAAATTCTTTGCTGATTTGAGGTATTATATTTGGGAAGACCCTTTTCTGTTTCGAGTTTGTGCAAACTAGGTGATCCGGCAATGTGTGTATAGGGAGGAGATCCTCCAGATTTTGAGACATTGCCATGAGGGATCAACGGGAGGTCATCAAGCAGCTAACCATACGACCCTTTTCTATTGGCCGACCATCTTTCAGGCTGCTAGAGCATTTGTGCAGGTTTGTGATGCATGCTAGAGGTCAAGTAACATCTCTGCTCGTGATGAGATGTCCCAAACGAGCATTCAAGCGGTTGAGATTTTTGATTTTTGGGGCATTGACTTCATGGGGCTCTTTCCTTATGCTTTTGGAAATAAATATATCCTTGTTGTTGTTGAGTATTTCTCTAAGTGGCCGGAAGCGCAAGCTTTCCATACTGATGATGCTAGAGTCGTTACTAAGTTCCTTAAGTAATTGTTCGCTAGGTTTGGCACACCTAGGGCACTAATTAGTGATAGAGGGACTCACTTTTATAATGCTCAACTAGAGAGAGTACTTAAGCGATATGGAGTGACCCATAGGTTTTCTACACCCTATCACCCGTAGACTAGTAGACAAGTAGAGGTTACCAATAGGGGTTTGAAACGCATCTTAGAGAAAACTATAGGAGTGAGTAGGAAGGATTGGGCGAATAAGTTAGATGATGCACTTTGGGCATTTAGGATAGCCTATCGTACTTCTATAGGTTTTACACCTTATAGGCTTATGTATGGGAAAGCTTGCCATTTACTTATTGAGTTAAAGCATAGAGCCCTTTGGGCCTTGAGAACTTGCAATATTGATATTGATTACCAGTAAGCGAGAGGCGATGGCGGCATTTCGATGAGTTGGATGAGTGGCGCCAGCAAGCTTATGGCAACTCATTCATCTACAAGGAGCAGACCAAGAAGTGGCACGACAAGCGACTTAGGGGCTCCAAGGAATTTCAAGTTGGAGACCGAGTTTTGCTTTATAATTCATGTCTCCGTTTGTTCCCAAGGAAGCTCAAGTGTCGTTGGTTAGGACCGTTCGTGATCCAACAGGTGTTCCCATATGGCACGACTCAGTCAAAAGAAGAGCTCTCAGGAGGCATTCTCGAGCTTATCCTTTGCATTTCTGCATTTTTTAGCATTTTACATTTTGGTTGGTTTTGAACTTAAGTCTTTTCGTTTTTATGTTTTTTATTTTGGTTGAAAATTACTTGGTTGTGTAGATTATTGGTTTATACAGGTGTTAGTGCACAAAACGGAGCAAAAGCATGTTTCTTAGCATCAACACGGGTGAGGCACAATTTCCAATATGGGCCGTGTTTGATTGCCCAGGGCATGTTAGGTGTGAAAAATGGTTGCTACTATTATTATCAGTTACAATTTTTATAAATTAATTGCATTTTTAAATAGTTGTTTTATTATTTTAATGTTTGCTGTTTAGCTTAGTTATTTATTTTTCAATTTTTATTTCTACCATATATTTTCGTTGTTTCATTTGGTTTAAGTTGTTAAATTAATTTCAGTTGTTTAGTTTTGCAACTTAATTCTGTATTTTTTTAAATTTGCCCTAGATTGCGAATTGTGGAATTTTTGTTACTATTGCTTATTATTTCATGCTGGAATGCCATTGGGCATTGTTTCTTTACAGGAATTTGAGGTTTGAGGCATTTTCTGCCTCAAATTTTCTATATTTTTCCATTTTCAGCCATTATGCTGCTGAAATTTTGGCTATTTTTGTGCTGTTTGAATTATTTAACTGCTTTATATGTGTCTTTTTCTATCCTTTTGTTACTAACTAATACCTTTTCAGGTATAATGTCAGAGCGCACCAGACAGCAGCCTCCACAATAGGCCAAGTACAAGAGACGTCGCACAAATGTAAATGCTTCTTCTTCTCAGCAACAACATGATCCAGCACCACCACCACCACCAGCACAGCCGCAGTAGCCAGACATACCTCATAGACTCTTAGCACTACCACCAGATCCCGCACGACACCGAGTTCTAACTTTTTAGTCTTTAAACCATGAGCAACGCTTCCAGTCTCTTCGATGGAAGCAAGTAGGGACTGGACGGTGCATTGACTTCACCGCACTTGAGAGGGTCGAACTAGCTCCGGAGGTCAGAGAGCTCTTTGAGTCTCTACCTTATGCTCGCTTCTTCGACATCATTGAGTTTACCGATCGAAAGCTCACTATAGAGTTCTGCAGCAGTTTCTTTCTCCAACAGCAGATCACTAATTGGCATCGGCCAAATGCCATTTCTTTCAGGCTCGGGGGTAGACATTTTTCTATGACAGTGCCTCAGTTCGGGATGCACTTGGGGCTATAGACTCAATAGGAGATCACCGAAGAGGCTTACTAGGGATGCCTGTATACTCATCCCATTACTTATGAGAGGATGTGGGATGAGATTGTGACCAAACTAGACATTACTTTCTGAGCCGCTCGAAGGCATCCAGCATTCCAGAACGGCTCTGATATCTATATTCACTTCTGGTATACGCCATTACAAATAGAAGGGAGAGGTTTAGGGTAGTGACACAGATCGATGTCTTCGTCCTTTGAGCACTACACCAGCGCAGAAAGCTAGATTTGGGCTATCTCCTAGCCTGTCAGATTAGGACCTTTATGAAGGAGTCCAAAAAGATACATCTCTATTTTGGCCCCAATATCACACGGTTAGCTAGGAGGTTGGATGTTCTGGATGGCTGTTTGGGTGAGCTGACCTAGATAGGGGACATGTTTCTAGTGGGAGTCCGCCAGATGATTAACATGCGAATGGTGGCAGCTTGTCAAGGCCCCATGGCATAGGTACAGATTAGTTAGCCGGATCTTGCAAGAGGCTAGGAAGGCTAAAGCTAGAGCACCATAGGACCCAACTATAGACGTACCGGAGCTCAGACCATAAGACGTACCTGACCCGCATGTGCTTTCGCCCCCTCTCCTGCTGCTTCCTCTTCATACACTTCAAGCACTTCTAGTGCTCAAATAGGTGCTCTTATATATCACTTAGATAAGATTTCAGACCTTCAGCAGTAGCACTTTACTGAGTTCAAGCAGTTCCGGGAGGAGACCAAAGCACAGCTCCAAGGTTTTAATGAGGTACTGCAGCAGCTTTTGGACGGCCTCGAGAGACAAGTTACACAGGTCGATCAGATGGCAGCTCAGCTCCAGCGGATGGTTGATTCTGGCAGGGATGATGGAGTGTAGCGATTCTTTAATGACCTGGGTGATATTGAACTAAACCTCAGCGCTTGTTTCCATGAAGTGACCCAGCCCCCACCAGTTTCAACTGCCACTCAGGACCCTCCACCATCTACTAGCAAAACTCTTGCCAAGGATGCACCGATGCCTCTACCAGCCTCAACTTCCACTCAGGACCCTCCACCGATCACTAGCATAGCACCTACCGAGGATGCACCAATTTTCACTCCACCAGCCTCGGCGAATGATCAGGGCAGTCTCCATTAGTTCTTCTTTCATTTTCCTTACTTTTATTTACTTTATTTTTCATACATATTATGTACTTGGATATTATTGCTTCTCTTATTTGTATTTTCCATGCAGGCTCCCACTTCATTTTACATTGGGGACAGTGTGTTCTTCAAGTGTGGGGTGGGTAGTTCCTTTCTCTTTCTTATGATTCTTTTGGATGTGTCTGAGATGGCTATCGCTGATGATGTATATTGTTAGGATGTTAGGATACTATGTTTTTATGCACTTGAGTTATGTTATTCTTGAGCTGATTGACGATTTGATTTATAGAATTGTAATTACTTTTCTTTTTTGTTCATTGTCCTTAGAAAACAATTAATGGTGTTTAATACATCAACTTTGTCGGGTTAAACCGATGTTACTTAATTGTTTCTTGAGTTATCAAATTTTAACTTAGAATGTTGATTATGTCATACGCATGTATTTCTTAAGTGGTGACTCAATTAACGATGTTGAGAACCAATTGCAATTAATGCCACACTTCAAATGTGAGATTTTGAGCTATTTTGAGCATTCATTACACATATGCTCATTATATTTTTTGTTTGAGTGTGCATTGTACTTGGCTTTACTTCTAGAACTTGCTCTGTAATGCTTGTTGAGGTTACATGAATTTGTAAAGTACCATGAGATGATTTGGGCAATTTAGGATTCACCACACTTGGCCAAAAACCTACCCTTTGTGTTTCCATTAGTTAGCCCTGTTTGATCCTTTACCCCTTTCTTCATTTTTACACCATTTCACACTTTACCTTTATGCTGGAATTATAATCCTTTACCCCTTTTTTATTTCATCTTTCTTTTACCTTTATGCTGGAATTTTTATGATTTGTTCACTCTTATTTAGGATTATAATGCTATTTGCTATATTGGTAAATCGCCTAAGTCCTTTTGATATTTTAAGATGCTCCCTTCAATCCAAATTGTATTTTTGTTCTTTACCTTATTCAGTTGTATTCAGCAGTTCTTTTCTAAGCTGCTAGTCTAGTTTTGTTCAAAAAAAAATTATTTCTTTATCTCTTTATTAGATTTATAGTTTATTTGAGCATTATTTTACAAATTGAGGACTTAGTGAATAATTTTTGTATTTTTGGGCATTTAATCCTTTGAGCATACATTGTTGGTTAATGCAAGGATTTCCAACATTTTCACATTTCTTTCCCAAATTTTCATACCTTTACCTTAGCCCCATTACAACCCTTGTAAAGACCCTTTGATTTTGGTATTCAGTTATTCACAGTAGTGGAGATAGGATTTATGAGCAAGCTTATGGTAAGCGGGTTTTGTGCTTTTGCTTTGAGGGATTTGTTTTTCACCTTATACACACTTTGAGTGACTTGAATGATCCCTGTGAAGCATTGATTTTTTATGTTTATTATAGAGTTGTTGTTTAAGTTACTCATGCATTGATATTATCTCCATTCTCTATTAATGATTTGCAACTTGACTTACGATTGAGTTTCTTCTGAGATGTGTTGAAGGATATTTGTTGTGGCCTAGGGGCATGAACTTTGAACTGCATTTTTGTGAGTTGAGTTGTTAATTGCTTGAGGATAAGCAAAAGCTTAAATGTGGGATGATTTGATGTGCATAGTTTTACACATGTTTGCTTGCATATTATTGAGCATTTTCTTAGCATTTATTGTGTTTTTATTCCAAAATCACCTGTATTTTATGTCCTTTTGCATTCTAGGAGATTTTATAGATCCATTATCATTGTTCGAGCAATTTTAGATCAATTTCTGGTGAAAGCGGATGTAATCAGAAGCGTTTGACCTTGGATTGACTTTTGGGAAGTCAACATGGCCCGTGCTCAGGCCGTGCTGTCTAGCATGACCCGTGTTTGAGCCCATGTAGAAATTCCCAGGCCGTGCAGCTTAAGCACTTTGAAGCAACACGATTCCCGAGGAAAACATGCCCTAAAGCACCGACACGGGCTAGAACACGCCGTTGCTACATTCAAGAGCTCGGCTCATGCTGGCTAACACGGGCGTGAACACGCCCGTGTTAAAGCACAATATAAAATTGAATGAGCTAGTAAAGAGAAGGGGTTTCATAATTTTGACTCTTCATCCTTCTTTGTAATTTATCTAGACAAGTTTCAGACATCCCGAGGTGGCTTCCAAGAGACTGATTCTACCTTTTGACTGTCAAATTCGCGACTCTTAGATTCAATTGAAGATTAAAGAGGAGTTTTTGAGCAATTCAAGAGGCATTTTGGAGATCATTTGTAGTGTAGATCAAGGCTTTAAGCTATTCATTCAATTCTAGGAAAAGGGTGATATGTTTCGATTTCTTTATTTTTTCATTATGATTGAACTTCTATTTGTTTTAGACATGAACATGTGTAGCTAGATTGATTGAATCCAGTGGGATTCCTTACTATGTTGGCTTTTGCACTGTTAAGATTGTTTGTGTTTCTTTTCTTGTATTCTTTTTGCAATTAATAACAAAAATCCAGTTTTCTTTACATTGAATGTGTTGATTACTGTTCATAGAATTCTTTTAGTAATTGAGAAATTCTAATTGAATTTGAAAATTTAATTGCAAGAACAAGTTAATTTTCACTTAAAGATAAGGTCAATCAATTTGCGGGATTAAGGATTAAAAAGGCTTAATAGAAGTGGATTAAAGCTTAAGGCTAACTTAATAATCGATTGTTAGGAAGAGAGTCCAACTTTAAGTTCTTAGGTTTAGGAATTCGGTTTTCTCGAGAGGAAAACCGAATTTAGTTTAGAATCCATCCACGGGTTGTATAATCAGACTCAACAATCTGTTATCTTTTGTTTGGTTGCCAACTAGTCTAGGTCCTTTCTCGGTTTGCTGCTTGTCTTGATTATTCCCTTTTCCCATTCACTCTCGCATTACATTTAGAATTCAGTTTTTAGTCATTAGTAAATTTAGAACCCTTTGTTGTTATATTTAGGCTAGACAACAAGGAACGAGTAGTAACTCTAGGATTTTACTTTCCCGAGGGATACAATATTTTTAATACTTGTTATTGTGTTAGGCTGCATCGATAGGTTCACTGCCTTAGTTGTAGTTGTATAAGCATTACATCATATATCCATCTTATGAGGCTGTTTTCTCATATTAAAAAATGTATCAGTTTTACAGGATTCTTTTTTTATACTTATAAATATACCCATGTTACATGGTTGTTTTATAATATTTATAAATATACTGCTTTTACGGGGTTGCTTTCTAATACTCACAAACACAACCCCCGTAAAAGATTGCTTCTCATATTCATGAAGTATCCTTTTTATGAGGTTGTTATCTCATACTCACAAATATACCGATCTTACGGGGTTATTTTCTAATATTCATAAATATACTCCTTTTACGGGGTTGGTTTCTTATACTCACAAATACACCCCTCGTACGGAGTTGTTTTCTCATATTCATAAATATACCTCTTTTATGAGGTTGTTTTCTAACTCTCACAAATATACCCTTTGTATGGGGTTGATCTCTCATATTTATAAATAAACCCTTATTACGAGGTTGCTTTCTTCTATTTATAAATATATCCCTCTTACGTGGTTGTTTTCTCAAACTCACAAATATACCCCTCTTAAAGGGTTGTCTTTTAATATTTACAAATACACCCCTCTTGCAGGGTTATTTTTTAATATTAAAATATATACACTGTTTATTGGATAGTTTTATCATACTCATAAATCTACCCCTCTCACAATGTTGTTTTCTCATACTCATAAATATCTTTTACGAGATTGTTTTCTCACACTCACAAATATACTGGTATTACGGGGTTGTTTTCTAATATTTACTAATATAGCCCTCTTATGTGGTTATTTTTTAATATTTACAAATATGCCCCTCTTACGGGGTTGTTTTCTCAAATTAAAAAATATACCCCTTTTAAGTGGTTGTTTTATTACACTCATTTATATATCCCTCTCACAGGGTTGTTTTTTCGCTCTTATAAATATAATTATTTTACGATGTTGTTTTCTCATACTCAAAAATATATCGTTGTTACAACATTATTTTCTAATATTTACTAATATACCCCTCTCACGGAGCTATTTTCTCATATTAAAAAATGTAACACTTTTACAGGGTTGTTTTCTCATACTCATAAATATACCCGATTATGGGATTGTTTTCTCACATTAATAAATATATCCCTTTTACTGGGTTATTTTCTCATACTCACAAATATACCCCTCGTACGGGGCTGTTCTCTCATATTCATAAATATATCCTTATTATGAGGTTGTTTTCTCATACTCACAAATATAGCCCTCTTATGGGGTTATTTTCTAATATTTACAAATATACACCTCGTATAGGGTTGATTTCTCATATTAAAAAGCATACACCTGTGACGGGGTCGTTTTCTTTTACTCACAAATGTACCACTGTCACAGGGTTGTTTTCTCATACTCATACATATACCCCTTTTACAGGGTTGTTTTCTCATACTTAAAAATATATCCCCCTTACATGGTTGTTTTTTCCTACTCACAAATATACCTCATTTATAAGGTTATTTTCTAATATTTACAAATATACCCCTCTTATGAGGTTATTTTCTCATACTCATAAATATACCTCTTTTAAAGGGTTATTTTTCTATACTCACAAATATACCCCTATTACGGGGTTGTTTTCTCATATTCATAAATATACCACTTTTACGAGGTTGTTTTCTTATACTCATAAATATATCACTGATACGGGGTTGTTTTCTAATATTTACTAATATACTCCTCTACAGGGCTGTTCTCTCATATTAAAAAATGTATCAGTTTTACAGGGTTGTTTTCTCATTCGCATAAATATACCCCTATTACTTGGTTGTTTTCTCATATTCATAAATATATCCCTTTAACGGGGTTGCATTCTCATACTCAAAACCCACCCCTTGTACGAGGTTGGTTTCTCATATTCTTAAAGATACTCTTTTTGTGGGGTTGTTATCCCATACTCACAAATATACCCCTCTTACGGGATTATTTTCTAATATTTACAAATGTACCCCTTTTATGGAGTTGCTTTCTCATACTCACAAATATACCCCTCGTACAAGGTTAGTTTCTCATATTCATAAAAATACCCTTTTTACGTGGTTGTTGTCTCATACTCATAAATATACACCTCGTTCGGGGTTGTTTTCTCATATTTATAAATATATCCTTTTATGGCGTTGTTTTCTCACTCTCATAAATATATCCCTTGTACGGAGTTGTTCTCTCATATTTATAAATATACCCTTATTAAGAGGTTGCTTTCTAATACTCACGAATATACCTTTCTTATGGGGTTGTTTTCTCACATTTATAAATATACCCCTCTTACGGGGTTATTTTCTAATATTAGAATATATACACCTTTTACTCGATTGTTTTGTCATACTCACAAAATCTACCCCTCTCACAGTGTTGTTTTCTTATATTCATACATATACCCCTTGTACGGGGTTGTTTTGTTATACACAAAAATATACCCTCCTTTCGAGATTGTTGTTTACCCCTCTTACAGCATTGTTCTCTCATACTCATAAACATACCCCTTTTTTATGAGGTTGTTTTCTCATACTCACAGATATACCGCTGTTACGGGATTTTTTTTAATATTTACTAATATAGCCCTCTTACGAGGCTGTTTTCTTATATTAAAAGTTGTACCATTTTTATAGGGTTGTTTTCGCATCCTTATAAATATACCCCTGTTATAGGGTTCTTTTCTCATATTCATAAATATATTTCTTTTACGGGGTTACTTTCTCACATTCACAAACACACGCCTTGTACGAGGTTGTTCTCTCCTATTTATAGATATACCCTTATTCAGAGGTTACTTTGTTTTCTAATATTTACAAATATACCCCTCTTACGAGGTTGTTTTCTAATATTTATAAACATACCCCTCTTACGGGGTTGTTTTCTAATATTAAAATATATACACCTTTTATTGGATTGTTTTCTCATACTCATAAAATCTACCCATCTCATGTTTTTGTTTTCTCATACTCATACATATATCCATTGTACGGGGTTGTTTTTCTCACACACAAAAATATACCCTCCTTTCTCGATTGTTGTTTAATATTTACAAATATATCCCTCTTACAGGATTGTTCTCTCATACTCATAAACATACCCCTTTTACGAGGTTGTTTTCACATACTCCCAAATATACCGCTGTTACGGGGTTGTTTTCTAATATTTACTAATATAGCCCTCTTACGAGGCTGTTTTCTTATATTAAAAGTTGTACCATTTTTATAGGGTTGTTTTCTCATTCTTATAAATATAGCCCTCTTACGAGGCTGTTTTCTTATATTAAAAGTTGTACCATTTTTATAGGGTTGTTTTCTCATTCTTATAAATATACCCTTGTTATAGAGTTCTTTTCTCATATTTATAAATATATTTCTTTTACGGGGTTGCTTTCTCACATTCATAAACACACCCCTTGTTCGGGATTGTTCTCTCATATTTATAAATATACCCTTATTAAGAGGTTATTTTCTCATACTAACAAATATATCCCTCTTATGGGGTTGTTTTCTAACATTTACAAATATATCCCTCTTACGGGGTTGTTTTCTATTATTAAAATATATACACCTTTTATTGGATTGTTTTCTCATACTCACAAAATCTACCTATCTCATGTTTTTATTTTCTCATACTCATACATATATCCATTGTATGGGGTTGTTTTCTCACACACAAAAATATACCCCTCTTACGGGGTTATTTTCTAATATTAAAATATATACACCTTTTACGGGATTATTTTCTCATACTCACAAAATCTATCCCTCTCACGGTGTAGTTTTCTCGTACTTATACATATACCCCTTATACGAGGTTATTTTCTGATAAATAAAAATATACCCTTCGTCCAGGATTGTTGTTTAATATTTACAAATATATCCCTCTTACAAGGTTGTTTTCTCATACTCGTAAATATACCCCTTTTATGAGGTTGTTTTCTCATACTCACAAATATACTGGTGTTACGGGGTTGTTTCCTAATATTTACTAATATAGCCCTCTTACAAGGCTGTTTTCTTATATTAAAGGATGTATCAGTTTTACAGGATTGTTTTTTCACATTCTTATAAATATATCCCTGTTATAGGTTGTTTTCTCATAGTCATAAATATATTTCTTTTACGGGGTTGCTTTGGCACACTCACAAACACACTCCTTCTACGAGTTGTTTTCACAAATTAACAAATACACCCCTTTTACGCATTTGTTTTCCTATACTCATAAATATACCCCTCTTTATTTTTTAATATTTACAAATATACTCCTTCTCCGGGATTGTTTTCTCATACTCACAATTTACCTCTCGTACGGTGTTGTTTTCTCATATTCATAAATATACTATTTTTACGGGGTCGTTTTCTCACACTCACAAACATAACACTCTTACGGGGTTATTTTCTAATATTTAAAGATATACCCCTCTTATGGAGTTGTATTCTCAAATTAAATTATATACCCCTTTTATGTGCTTATTTTATTATACTCGTTTATATTTTCCCCTCACAGTGTTGTTTTCTCATACTCATACATATACCCTTTGTACGAGGTTGTTTTCTCATACACAAAAATATATCCTCCTTTCGGGATTGTTGTTTAATATTTACAAATATACCCCTCTTACAAGATTGTTTTCTTATACTCGTAAATATACCCTTTTATGATGTTGTTTTCTCATACTCATAAATATACCATTCTTACGGGGTTATTTCCTAATATTTACTAATATAGTCTTCTTACGAGGTTATTTTCTTATATTAAAAGATATTTTCTCATACTCATAAATATATCACTCTTACATGGTTGTTTTCTCACTCATAAATATACCCCTTTGCAAGGTTGTTTTCTTAAACTAAAAAGTATACCACTCGTACGGGGTTGTTTTCTAATATTTATAAAGTATACCCCTCTTACGATGTTGTTTTCTCATACTCATATATATACCCCATTTACAAGGTTGTATTATCATACTCATATATATACCCATTTTACGGGGATGTTTTCTCATACTGAAAAATATACCCTATTATGGGATTGTTTTCTCATTTTCATAAATATACCACTTTTTACGGGGTTGCTTTCTCATACTCACAAATACACGCCTCAAAAGGGGTTGGTTTCTCATATTCTTGAAGTTACCCTTTTTATAGGGTTGTTATCTCATACCCATAGTCTTACGGGGTTGTTTTCTAATATTTATAAATATATCCATCTTACGGAGTTGTTTTCTCATACTAAAAAATTTATCCCTTTTACGGGGTTGTTTTCATATACTCACAAATATTACCTTGTTACGGAGTTGTTTTCTAATATTTATAAATATACCCCTCTTACGGGGTTATGTTCTCATATTAAAAAAATGTCCCTTTTACGGGGTTGTTTTCTCATACTCACAAATATACCTCTCTTACGGAGTTATTTTCTCATGCTCGTAAATATACCCCTCTTGCAGAATTGTTTTCTAATACTTATAAATATACCCCTCTTATGGGGTTATTTTCTCATATTAAAAATATACCTCTTTTACAATATTATTTTCTCATTCTCATAAATATAACACCTTTAAGGCCTTATTTTCTCATACTCATAAATATACCCCTTTCACGGGGTTGTTCTCTAATATTTACTAATATACCCCCCTTAAGGGGTTGTTTCTCAAATTAAAAATGTATCCCTTTTACGGTGTTGTTTTCTTATACTCAGGAATATATCACTATTACAAGGTTGTTTTCTCACTCATAAATATACTCCATTTGGAAGGTTGTTTTCTCATACTCATGAATATACCCGTGTTATAGGGTTGTTTACTCATATTCATAAATATACCCCTTTTAGAGGGTTGCTTTCTCATACTCACAATTATACACATTATATTGGATTATTTTCTCATATTCATAAATATACCCCTTTTATATGGTTGTTTTCTCATACTCACAAATATACCCATATTACACAGTTATTTCATCATATTCATAAATATATTGCTTGTACGGGGTTATTCTCGAATACTCACAAATATACGCCCTGTGTAGAGTTGTTCTCTCACATTCCTAAATTTTCCCTTATTTCAAGGTTGTTTTCTCATACTCACAAATATATCCCTCTTACAGGTTTTTTTGAATATTTACAAATATACCTCCCTCACGAGGTTATTTTCTCATATTAAAAAATATACACCTTTCACGTGGTTGTTCTCTCATACTAAAAAATGTACCCCTTTTGCGGGGTTGTTTTCTCACACTTAAAAATATACCACTTATAGGGTTGTTTTCTCATATTCATAAATATACCACTTTTTACGGGGTTATTTTCTCATACCCACAAATATAACCCTCTAACGGGGTTGTTTTCACATACTCATAAATATACCCCTTTTATGAAGTTGTTTTCACACACTCACAAATATACCCTTATTACAGGTTATTTTCTAATATTTACAAATATACCCCTGTTACGGGGTTGTTCTCATAAATTAAAAAATATACTCCTTTTATTGGATTTTTTTCTCATATTCACAAATATACCACTCTTACGGAGATGTTTTCTCAAATTAATAAATATACCCTTTTTATGGGGTTGCTTTCTCATACTCGCAAATATAGCCCTCGTACGGGGTGGTTTTGCCACATTGATAAAATATAACCTTTTTACGGGGTTGTTTTCTCATACTTACAAATATACCCCAATTATGGAGTTCTTTTCTAATATTTAAAAATATATGCCTCTTAAGGGGTTGTTTCTCATATTAAAAAATATAACTCTTTTACAGGGTTGTTTTCTCATACTCACAAATATATTCCTCGTACAGGGTTGTCTTCTCACTCATAAATATACCCCTATTATGAGATTATTTTCTCATACTCATAAATATACTGTTGTTACGGGGTTGTTTTCTAATATTAATACATATACCCTAGTCACGGGGTTGTTTTCTCATATTTAAAAAATATACCCCTTTTATAGGGTTATTTTCTCATACTCACAAATATACCCATCTAATGTGGTTGTTTGCACATACTAAAAATATACCCCTTCTATGAGGTTGTTTTCTCATACTCATAAATATACCACTATTACAGGGTTGTTTTCTCATATTAAAAAATTATATGCCTTTTACGGGATTGTTTTCTCATACCAAAAAACATACCCCTCTTATGGAGTTATTTTTTCATACTTGCAAATATATCCCTGTTACGGGGTTATTTTCTAATATTTATAAATAAACCTCTTACGGGGATGTTTTTTTATATTAAGAAATAAACTCCTTTTATAGGGTTATTTTTTCATATATATAAATACATCCCTCTTACGTGGTTGTTTTCTCGTATTCATAAATATACCTCTTTTATAGGGTTGCTTTCTCATACTCATAATTATACCCCTCGTACGAGGTTGTTTTCTCATATTCATCAGTATACCTCTTTTTACGAGGTTGTTTTCTCATACTCATAAATATACCTCTATTACAGAGCTCTTTTTCTAACATTTACAAATATACCCCTCTTACGGGGTTGTTTTCTCATATTAAAAAAATACCCCTTTTATGGAATTGTTTTCTTATACTAAAAATTATACCCCTCTTACAAGGTTGTTTTCTCATATTTATAGATATACCACTTTTACGAGATTGCTTTCACATACTCACACATATACCTCTCGTACAGGGTTGGTTCCTTATATTCACAAAGATACCCTTCTTATGGGGTTGTTATTTCATACTCATAAATATACCATTCGTACGAGGTTGTTTTGTCATATTCATAAATATATCCCTTTTACGGAGTTATTTTCTCATAATCACAAATATACCCCTCGTACGAGGTTGTTCTCTTTTATTCATAAATATACCGCTTTTGAAAGTTGTTTTCTTATACTCACAAATATACCCCTCTTATGGGGTTGTTTTCCAATATTTACAAATATACCATTCTTACAGGGTTATTTTCTCATATTATAAAATATACACCTTTTACGGGGTTGTTTTCTCATACTCATAAATGTACACTTCTCACGAGATGGTATTCTCATAGTAAAGAACATACCCCCTTATGAGGTTGTTTTCTCATATTCATAAATATACAATTTTTTACGCGATCGCTTTCTCATACTCACAAGTATACCCCTCATATGGGGTTGTTTTCTCATATTTATAAATAAGTACTTTTTATGGGGTTGTTTTCTCATACTCATAAATGTATCCATGCTACGTGGTTATTTCCTAATATTTACAATTATACTCCTCTTATGGGATTGTGTTTACATACTCATAAATATACCCCTTTTACGGGATTCTTTTCTAATATTTACAAATATACTTCTGTTACGGGGCTATTTTCTTATATTAGAAAATATACTAGTTTTACAATGTTGTTATCTCATACTCATAAATATATCCCTCTTACGTGGTTATTTTCTAATATTTATAAATAAACCTCTTACGGGGATGTTTTTTTATATTAAGAAATAAACTCCTTTTATAGGGTTATTTTTTCATATATATAAATACATCCCTCTTACGTGGTTGTTTTCTCGTATTCATAAATATACCTCTTTTATAGGGTTGCTTTCTCATACTCATAATTATACCCCTCGTACGAGGTTGTTTTCTCATATTCATCAGTATACCTCTTTTTACGAGGTTGTTTTCTCATACTCATAAATATACCTCTATTACAGAGCTCTTTTTCTAACATTTACAAATATACCCCTCTTACGGGGTTGTTTTCTCATATTAAAAAAATACCCCTTTTATGGAATTGTTTTCTTATACTAAAAATTATACCCCTCTTACAAGGTTGTTTTCTCATATTTATAGATATACCACTTTTACGAGATTGCTTTCACATACTCACACATATACCTCTCGTACAGGGTTGGTTCCTTATATTCACAAAGATACCCTTCTTATGGGGTTGTTATTTCATACTCATAAATATACCATTCGTACGAGGTTGTTTTGTCATATTCATAAATATATCCCTTTTACGGAGTTATTTTCTCATAATCACAAATATACCCCTCGTACGAGGTTGTTCTCTTTTATTCATAAATATACCGCTTTTGAAAGTTGTTTTCTTATACTCACAAATATACCCCTCTTATGGGGTTGTTTTCCAATATTTACAAATATACCATTCTTACAGGGTTATTTTCTCATATTATAAAATATACACCTTTTACGGGGTTGTTTTCTCATACTCATAAATGTACACTTCTCACGAGGATGGTATTCTCATAGTAAAGAACATACCCCCTTATGAGGTTGTTTTCTCATATTCATAAATATACAATTTTTTACTGTGATCGCTTTCTCATACTCACAAGTATACCCCTCATATGGGGTTGTTTTCTCATATTTATAAATAAGTACTTTTTATGGGGTTGTTTTCTCATACTCATAAATGTATCCATGCTACGTGGTTATTTCCTAATATTTACAATTATACTCCTCTTATGGGATTGTGTTTACATACTCATAAATATACCCCTTTTACGGGATTCTTTTCTAATATTTACAAATATACTTCTGTTACGGGGCTATTTTCTTATATTAGAAAATATACTAGTTTTACAATGTTGTTATCTCATACTCATAAATATATCCCTCTTACGTGGTTATTTTCTCATATTTATAAATATACCCCTTTTAGGGGTTGCTTTCTCATACTCACAAATATTCCACTCTTACATAGTTATTTTCTCATATTAATAAATATACACCTTTTACGGGGTTGCTTTCTCATACTCACAAATATACCCCTCGTGAGGGGTTGCTATCTGATATTCATAAAGATACCTTTTTACGGGGCTGTTATCTCACACTCAGTAATATTCCCCTCGTACGGGGTTGGTTTCTCATATTCATAAACATACCCTTTTTTATGAGGCTGTTTTCTCATACTTATAAATATACTACTATTACGGGGTTGTTTTCTAATATTTATAAATATACCCTTCTTACGGGGTTGTTTTCTTATACTAAAAAATATACTCCTTTTACGGGTTGTTTGCTCATACTCACAAATATATCCCTCTTACGGAGTTCTTTTCTCATAGTCACAAATATACCCTTGTTACGGGGTAATTTTCTAATATTTGTAAATATACCTTCTTACGGGGCTGTTTTCTTATACTAAAAAGTAAACCCCTTTTATAGAATTGTTTTCTCATACTCATGAATATACCTTTTTTTGCATGGTCGTTTTCTCATATTCATAAATATACCAGTTTTACGGGGTTGCTTTATCATATTCACAATTATACCCCTCGTACGGGGTTGTTTTCTCATGTTCATAAATATACTCTTTTTACGAGGTTGTTATCTCACACTCATAATTATACCCCTCTTACGCGGTTTTTTTCATATATTAAAAATATACCTCTTTTACGACGTTGTTTTCTTATACTCACAAATCTACCACTATTACGATGTTGTTTTCTAATATTTACAAATATACCCCTCTTATGAGGTTGTTTCCTCATATTAAAAAATATACCCCATTTACCGAATTATTTTCTCATACTAAAAATATAACCTTCTTACGGGATTGTTTTCTAATATTTATAGATATACCCCTTTTACGGGTTTGCATTTTCATACTCATACATATAACCATCGTACAGGATTGGTTCCTCATTTTCATAAAGATACCCTTTTTACGAGGTTGTTATCTCATACTCATAGATATACCCCTCGTATGGGGTTGTTTTTTCATATTCATAAATATACCTCTTTTTACGGGGTTGTTCTCCCATATTCATAAATTTTCCCTTATTCCGAGTTTGGTTTCTCACACTCACAAATATACCCCTCATAAGGGGTTGTTCTCTCATATTCATAAATGTTCCCTTATTCCGAGGTTATTTTCTCATACTCACAAATGTACCCCTCTTGCGGGGTTGTTTTCTCATATTAAAAAATATACACATTTTACGAGGTTATTTTCTCATACTCACAAATTTACCCTTCTTACGAGACTGTTTTCTCATACTCATATATACCCTTTTTACGTGGTTCTTTTATCATACTAAAAAACATACCCCCTTATGGGGTTGTTTTCTCATATTCATTAATATACACCTTTTTATGGGATTGCTTTCTCATACTCACAAGTATACCCGTCGTACGGGTTTGTTTTCTCATGATCATAAATAAATACTTTTTATGGGGTTATTTTTTCATACTCAAATATACCCATGTTACGTGGATATTTCCTAATATTCATAAATATACCTCTCTTACGAGATTGTGTTCACATAATCATAAATGCACTTCCTTTTTACGAGGTTGTTTACTCATACTTACATATATACCACTGTTACGGGGTTGTTTTCTCATACTTAGAGATATATCCGTCTTGCGGGATTGATTTCTCATACTCATAAGTATACCCCTTTTACAAGGTTGCTTTCTCATACTCACACATACACCCCTCGTACGGGGTTGATTTCTCATATTCGTAGGTATACCCCTTTAATAGGGTTGCTTTCTCAAAACTCACAATTATAGCTCTCATATGTGGTTCTTTTCTAATATTCATAAATATACCCTTTTTATGGGGTTGTTATCTCGCACTCACAATTTTACCCCTCTTACGGGTTGTTTTCTAATATTTACAAGTATACCCCTCTACGAGGTTAGTTTCTCGTATTAAATAATATACCCTTGTTATGAGGTTCTTTTCTCATACTCACAAATATATCCCTTTTGCGGGATTATTTTCTCATACTCATAAGTATACCCCTTTTACGGTGTTGCTTTCTCATACTCACACATACACCCCTCGTACGAGGTTGGTTTCTCATATTCATAAAGAAACTCCTTTTATGGGTTGTTATGTCACAGTAAAAAAATATACCCCTCGTACGAGATTGTTTTCTCATATTCATAAATATACATCTTTTACGGGGTTGTTTTCTCATATTCACAAATATATCCCTCGTACGAGGTTGTTCTCTCATATTCAGAAATATATCCATCGTACGAGGTTGTTCTCTCATATTCTGAAATTTTCCCCTATTATAAGGTTGTTTTCTCATGCTCACAAATATACCTCTGTTACGGGGTTATTTTCTAATATTTACAAATATACCCCTCTTACAAGGTTATTTCCTCATATTCAAAAATATATCCCTTTTACTGAATTATTTGTCATACTAAAAGTATACCCCTCTTACGGGGTTGTTTTCTCATATTCATAAATATACCTTTGTTACGAGTTACTTTCTTACACTCATACATATATCCCTCGTATGGGGTTGGTTTCTCATATTCATAAAGACACCCTTTTTACGGTGTTGTTTTCTCATACTCATAAATATTTCCATCTTATAGGGTTGCTTTCTTATATTCATAAATATACCCATGTTACGTGTTTGCTTTCTCATGCTCACAAATACACCCCCGTACGGGATTGGTTTCTCATTTTCATAAAGATACCCTTTTAACGGGATCTATTATCTCACACTCACAAATGGACCCCTCGTACGGGGTTGTTTTCTCATAATCATAAGTATACCCCTTTTACGCAATTATTTTTCTCATACTCAAAAATACACCCCTTGTACAGGGTTATTCTCTCATATTCATAAATATACCATTAGTATGAGGTTGTTTTCTCATAGTCATAAATATACCCCTCTTACAGGGTTGCTTTCTAATACTTACAAATATACCCCTCCTGCGGGGTTGTTTTCTTATATTAAAAAAATACACCTTTTACGGGGTTACTTTCCCTAACTCACAAATGTACCCCTCTCATGGGGTTGTATTCCCATACTCATATATATGCCCCTCTTATGGGGTTGTTTTCACACACGCAAAAATATATCCCTCTTACGAGGTTTTTTTAATATTCGTAAATGTGCCCCTTTCACGGCATTGCTTCCTCACACTCAAAAATGTATCTCTCGTACAGGGTTGTTTTCTCATATTCATAAATATACCTTTTTTATGAGGTTGTTTTATCATACTCACAAATATACCTCTCTTACGGGGTTGTTTTCTAATATTTACAACTATATCCCTCTTACAAGGTTGTTTTCTGATATTAAAAAATATACCCCTTTTACGGGGTTGCTTTCTCATATTCATAAATATTTCTCCTTTATGGGATTGCTTTCTCATACTCACAAATATATGGCTCATAATGGGTTGTTGTTTCATATTCATAAATATACTCTTTTTACGAAGTTGTTTTCTCATACTCACAAATATACCCCTCTTACGGGGTTGTTTTCTAATATTTACAACCCTCTTGTGGGTTTGTTTTCTCATACTCATAAATGTACCTCTTCATGGGGTTATTTTCTCATACTTATATATATACCCCTTTTATGGGATTGTTTTCTCATACTCAAAAATATACCCCTCTTACGGGGTTGCTTCTCGTATTAAATAATATAACCTTGTTACGGGGGTTATTTTCTCATACTTACAGATATCTCCCTCTTGCGGGATTCTTTTCTCATACTCATAAATATACACCTTTTACAGGATTGCTTTCTTATACCCACACAGACACCCCTTGTAAGGAATGTTTTTCTCATATTCATAAATATACTTCTTTTACAGGGTTGTTTTCTCATATTCACAAATATATCCCTCATACGAGGTTGTTCTCTCATATTCTTAAATTTTCCTTATTATGAGGTTCTTATCTCATACTCACAAATATGCCCCTATTACGAGGTTATTTTCTAATACTTACAAATATACCCCTATTACAAGGTTGTTTCCTCATTCAAAAATATATCTCTTCTACTGAATTATTTTCTCATACTAACAAATTTACCCCTCTTATGAATATGAGGGATATATTTACCCCTCGTTCGGGGTGGGTTTCTCATATTCATAAAGATATCCTTTTTACAGGGCTGTTATCTTATATACTCACAAATATACCCATCGTATGGGGTTGTTTTCTTATATTCTTAAATATATCCTTTTTACGGGGTTATTTCTCATACTCACAAATATACCCATCGTACGTGGTTGTTCTCTCATATTTATAAATATACCGTTATTACGAGGTTGTATTCTCATATCATAAATATATCCTTCTTACGGGTTATTCTCTAATTTTTATAAATACACCCCTCTTACGGGGTTGTTTTCTCATACTCATAAATGTATCCCTTCATAGGCTTATTTTCTCATACTCATATATATATACCCTTTTAACGGGGTTATTTTGTCATACTAAAAGATATACTCCCCTTACGGGGTTGTTTTCTCATATTAAAAAATATACCACTTTTACATGATTGTTTTCTCATACTCATAAATATACCCATATTACGTGGTTGTTTTCTCATATTTGTAAATATAACCGTCTTACGGGTTATTTTCTAATACTCACAATTATACCCCTCTTACGGATTGTTATCTAATACTCACAATTATACCCCTCTTACGAATTATTTTCTAATACTCATAATTATACCCCTCGTACGGGGTTGTTTTCTCATATTTATAAATATATCCCTTTTACGGGTGTTTTCTTATACTCATATATATACCCATTTTATGGGGTTATTTTCTCATACTCATAAAAAGTTTCCTTTTATGGGGTCGTTTTCTCATATTCATAATTATACCCCTATGACGGGGTTGCTTTCTCATGCTTACAAATACACCCTCCTACGGGGTTAGTTTCTCATATTCATAAAGATACCCTTTTAATAGGGTTGTTATCTCATACTCACAAATATACCCCTCGTATGGGGTTGCTTTCTCATATTCATAAGCATACCCCTTTTACGCGGTTGTTTTCTCATACTCACAAATATACCCCTCGCATGAGGTTGTTTTATGATATTCATAAATATACCTTTAGTATGAGGTAGTTTTCTCTTACTTACAAATATACCCCTCTTACATGGTTGTTTTCTAATATTTATAAATATACCCTCTTACGGAGTTGTTTTCTTATATTAAAAATATACACTTTTTATGGGATTGCTTTCTCATACTCACAAATGTACCCCTCTCACGGGGTTGTATTCCCATACTCATATATACCCTTCTTACGGGGTTATTTTCTCATACTAAAAAATATATCCCTCTTACGGGGTTTTTTTAATATTCATAAATGTACCCATTTTACAGCATTGCTTCCTCATACTCACAAATGTATCTCTCGTACGGGGCTGTTTTCTCATATTCATAAATATTCCCTTTTTACACGGTTGTTTTATCATACACATAACTATACCTCCTATGGGGTTATTTTCTAATATTCATAAATATATTCCTCTTACAAGGTATTTTCTAATTTTAGAAAACATACCCTTTTTACGGGGTTGGTTTCTCATACTCACAAGTATACCCCTCATACGGGGTTGGTTTCTCATATTCATAAATATTTCTCTTTTACGGGATTGCTTTCTGATACTCTCAAATATACACCTCATATGGGGTTGTTTTCTCATATTCATAAATATAAAGTTATTTCTCATACTCACACATATACCCCTTTTACGGGGTTATTTTCTAATATTTATAAATACACCCCTCTTATGGGGTTGTTTTCTCATACTAACCTCTCGTAAAATACGGGCATTTACCCCTCGTAAAAGGGGTCCAGGATCTGCCATAAAACACTTCAAATATTCAACAATTTATTTTAACGGGAGTCGGGTCCCTAAGACTTCATTTTTTTCCCGACTCCGCCACACATCATAATTCACGACTAAAGGTAGACAGTCTGACGGCAATCCCAGCTCTGATCTTCTGATCCGACCCCCGATCATCCAGGATTTACAGATGATATCAGCCGTTGATTTTCAAATGGAGTCCGATCGCCGTGAAACTAGTGCCGTTGGAAAGCTTTTGATGAGGAGAGTTTGAATGCGTGCTCAGATCGTCCGAAGCTCAACGGCATTAGCCGAAAAATTCAAAAAACTTAACTGCCTTTACAAGCTTCTTCTTGCTAGATCTCCTTCCTCAACAACCTTCACATTTGTTGCTATCCTCGAAGAGACCCACCAGCCGCTAGCCATTTGAAACTAGAACCACCGAAATGGTTGCTGGAGTTACTGCTATGCTTGCTAACTCGGCTACTTCGATAGCTAGCTGCAACGCACTTCAGCCGAGCTCTTCTAATCAGCCATCTAAGGCAGCTCCATCTCCTTCCTTCTTTCTCGACGCTGACGGCAGCTTTAAATGGAGAAAACGAAGACACCGCTGCGCTGGCGACGCTGGAGCACCCCTCGATCGAAGCTCGACGCAGCGTAGCGACGTTGGAGCACCCCTCAGCCGAAGCTCGATGCAGCGCAGTGACGCCAACACCTTACTAGAGCTACTGCCGCTACCAGTTTCGCGTTCGCTCACCCCCACTGCTCCTTCGGTCAACTCTAGAGCCTCCGACACGCCCTCTGCCCCTACCTACCATTTCCGGCAGTAAAAGGTTTCTTCCTTCCTCCCCGATCATCCCTTTCCCTTCTTCTTTTCTTTCTTTTCTTTCCTTTTGTTTCTCTCCATATCAACTTTTAGTCCCTGAACTTTTCATCATTACCATTTAGTCCCTCAACTTCTTTATTACTAACAATTTCGTCCAGCAAAAATTTCAATTAACCCTTAAGCTTTTCTTTAGCTTTTCAATTAAGCCCCTAACTATTTAATTTGGGCCAAAATAGAATTATTGAAAATATACAATTACATATTTAGCATTGCTTTTAAATGTAAAATTATCAAAAAGCCCTTGCCGACATATTTAATTACAAAAATACCAAACATACAAATTTTTATTAAAACTCCATATTAATAAAATTCAATTTTTAATTCTTATTCCAAAATAAATTTCCAATTTAATCCTAACACACAATTAATTTAGCTAATCAATTTACTAAATATTTTCAAATTAAAATTAAAACCATTTGCAAATTATAATTAATCATTCCCCGCAAATTCTTTTATAAAAGTATTATTTACTAATCCTTTCATAACTCTCAATTATGGAATTTTAATCCATATATTCATTTTAGGGAAAATAGAATGACCAAAAAAATATAATTTATTTCCCAAAGAATTTACTTAATTTCTTAAAAATCAAACTAATTGGATATAGAAAATAACTCACTTATTTGTATAGAATTAAAATTCAAAATTGCATTTAAATCATTCCAATTAAACCAAATAAAAATAAAGTAATTTATCTAAATAAAAACTCATTTATTAATTAATATTAATATTATCATTGTTAAGGGAAAATTCCGGGTATTACAAAAAATAACCCCGTAAAACGAGTACATTTATGAATTTGACAAAACAACCCCATAAAAGTGGTATATTTATCAATATAAGAAAATAACCCCGTAAAACGTCTATATTTATAAATCTGAGAAAACAACCCGATAAAAGTAGTGTAATTGTGAGTCTGAGAAAACAACATTGTAGAAGGGGTAAACTTTTTAATATGAGGAAACAATCCCGTAATACGGGGATATTTATCAATCAGAGAAAATAATCCCATAATTTTGGTATATTTGTGAGTATGAGAAAACAACCCCTTAAATGGGTTAATTTTATAATATGAGAAACAACCCCGTAAAAGGAAATATTTGTAGATATAAGAAAATAACCCGGTAAAATGTGTAAATTTATGAATTTGATAAAACAACTCCAAAATAGTGTTAATAATTTAATATGAGAAAACGACCCCATAAAAGTGGTATATTTATCGATATAGGAAAATAACTCCGTAAAACGTGTATCTTTCTGAATCTGAGAAAATAGCCTCGTAGAAGGGGTAAATTTTTTAATATGAGAAAATAACACCGTAACACGGGGATATTTATCAACCAGAGAAAATAACCTCGTAGTTTTGGTATGTTTGTGAGTATGAGCAAACAACCCCTTAAATGGGTTCATTTTATAATATGAGAAAACAACCTCGTAAAAGGGGTATATTTGTCGATACAAGAAAATAATCCCATAAAACATGTAAATTTATGAATTTGACAAAACAACTCCATAATAGTGCTAATAATTTAATATGAGAAAACGATCCCATAAAAGTGGTATATTTATCAAAATAGGAAAATAACCCCGTAAAGCGTGTATATTTATGAATCTAAGAAAACAGCATCGTAGAAGGGATAAATTTTTTAGTATAAAAAAACATCACCGTAATACGGGGATATTTATCAATCGGAGAAAATAATCACATAATTTTGGTATGTTTGTGAGTATGAGAAAACAACTCCTTAAACGGGTTAATTTTATAATATGAGAAAACAACCGCGTAAAAAGGGTATATTTGTCAATATAAGAAAATAATCCCGTAAAACATGTAAATTTATGAATTTGACAAAACAACCCTGTAATAGTGCTAATAATTTAATATGAGAAAACGACCCTGTAACACCCGGAATTTTTTTTATATATTTAATAATGAGTTTTTATTTAAGTTAATTTTAGCTTTATTTTATTCGGTTTAATTGGAATGATTTAAATACAAATTTTGAATGTTCATGTTAGATAAATAAATGAGTTATTTTCTATACCCAATTAGTTTGAATTTTAAGGAGTAATTAAGTAAACTATTTGAGAAATGATTATATTTTGGTTATTCAAATTTTCCCAAATGCATATTTATATAAGTAAAATTATATATTGAAAAATTATGGTAGAAATTGTAAGGGATGTTTTTATAAAAGAATTTTAGAAAAATTTGTATTATAATTGATTAGTAGTATTAAATTTTAAGTTGGAAATTGATTATTTAATTTAATTTAATTGTGTGTTAGGACTAAATTGGAAATTTATTTTGGTATAAGGATTGAAAGTATAATGTTATTTTTTATGGGGTTTTAATGGAAATTTGTGAGCTTGGTATTTTTGTAAATAAATATGTCGGTCAGGGGTATTTGTGTAATTGTGTATTTTCAATAATTCGGTTTTGGCCCAAATTAATTAGTTAAGGGCTTAATTGAAAGGCTAAAAGAAGTTTGGGGGTTAAATTGGAATTCTGCAGGATGAAATTGTAAGTAATTAAGAAAGTTGAGGGACCAAATTGTAATAAGGAAAAGTTCAGGGGTCAAATGTCGATATAAAAGAAAGGAAGAGGAGAGAATTGTCGGGGAGAGAGTGAGGCGCGTCGGAAGAGAGAGAAATGGGAATGCTGCGTCGGTGGCGCAAACGGGCGGAGCGCTGGTCGACGGAAAGGGCGGCGTCTTGTTGTGGCCTTGTGTGGCAGCGGGCAGCTCTAGCAGTGGGGCCAGTAGAAAAGTCGAAGGCGCAGCGGATTCCAAGCGTGTTTCCGGCGTTGTTGGCGGCCGAGTTGGGTGGCGATCGGCTCCTCTCAGCGAGGGCTCTCTTCTGGCAGCAGTGGCGACACCTGGGGTGGCCGGAGTTGCAAGATCCGGCAAAGTGAAACTTAGAGTGGCAACCGCGTTTTTGGACTTTTCCAGCGAGCTCCGGCGGAGGATGGATGATCGGAGGACGTATCCCGACTCTCCTCATCTCAAGCTTCGCATTGGCACCGGTTTTGTGGCGATCGGGCTTCGTTTGCAAATCGATGGCCGAGATCGTCCGCAAATCTCTCCGGATGATCAGGTGTCAGATCGGAAAATCGAAAGCGGGGATCATCATCAGCGCGTCGTTGTGAGTCCGATGGTGTGTTCGGATCGTCGATCGGACTCCGGCGGCCGGAGGCGAGTCGACCGAGCGATCGAGCGTCTCGATTGTTCGTTTGTTCAGCTCGCTCCAACTGAGGCACCGGAGCAGAGCTAGGAGGTCGCCCAATTCTGTGAGTTAAAGTCATTTAATCATTGCACTATTGCTAAGTCTGATTTTAATATGCTATTTTGGAAGTTTATGCTTAATATGGTTATTAGTATCGCAACGTAAATAATTTCACTGAATTATTAATTATTGAAGGTAATATAAGTATTATTATAGTAATGTTATGATAATACCAAATATTATCAGTTTTTCACATGAGTTGCATGATGTCTTACTCAAAATTGTTAATCGTTATTTTGATATGGTTGAATGACTACTTTAGACAATAATATTTATTAAATGTGGTGATTGCGATTTGGGAAATGTGGCTTGTAGAACATGCCGCCTGATGGGTTACATCAGGACTGTGTGCGCACCGGTAATAATCATGGACATGTAATAAGATATTTATGGGTTTGCCCTGATCGAGCATGGCTCTCTGGGCTGATTTGTGTAAATTGCCGGAGGTAAGGTCCCTAGTCGAGCATTGCTCTCGAGGCGCCGGCTTATTTGGATACTTAAGTGACGGTGGAGGTAAGGTCCCTGGTCGAGCATTGCTCTCGGGGCGCTACCTTATTGGATTAAGAGAGCCGAATGGCTACTAGATTTCTTATTTGGATACTTAAGTGACCGGACCGGAGGTAAGGTCCCTAGTCGAGCTTTACTCGGGCGCCCGAGTCTTATTGGATTAAGAGAGCCAAAATGGTACGTTAGAATTTGGGGTTAGGGTTCTACTGAGCCACTCGTCCCGTAAAAGTAAAAATATATTTTTATTTATTCATTTATTTATTTATTAAGGTATGATTATAATATGGATTGTATTTACGTGCATGGTTGATATATTGATTCGAATGATCAATATTTTCTGTGAAGAAAGTAATAGGGTATGATTATAGTATGATTGGTATTTATGTGCATGGTTTGATATACTGATTTGAATAATCTATGTTTTCTGAGAAGAATGCAATAGTCCCCAGATTATTTGATTTTAACTCACTCTCGAGACTGACAGTCTCATTTTTTACTGTTTTTCAGATTCGTGACTGTTAGTCCTCTCGCGACTCTTATTCAGTAACCCGACTCCTTCATCATCGGGTGATGTATTTGATTTGGTATGTAAATTGGTAAATCTTAGATTCTCCGCAGTAGTAGTTAGTAGATGTATCAGTTGTAAATTTTATGAGTTTCGGGTCTCGCCTAATTTTTCTGGCAGACCGAAGTATTTATGTAGAATGTAGCTATTAAGATAATTTGTGGTTTTAATAATATAAATTTGAGATGAGATTTGTTTAAATCAGTGAGTGTCAGGCTTACTACGGGTTTTGGTGGCCTTAAGCCTACCCATTCCCTAATGCCGGTCACGGGCCCACGGGTGGGGTCGTGACAGACCCCGTAAAGTGGTATATTTATAAATATAAGAAAAGAACTCCATAAAATGTGTATGTTTATGAATCTGAGAAAACAACCATGTAAATGTAGTGTAATTGCGAGTCTGAGAAAACAGCCTCGTAAAAGGGGTAAATTTTTTAACATGAGAGAACAGCCCCATAATACGGGGATATTTATCAAGCGGAGAAAATAACCTCGTAATTTTCGTATATTTGTGGGTATGAGAAAACAATCCCTTAAATGGGTTAACTTTATAATATGAGAAAATAACCCCATAAAAGGGGTATATTTGTCGATATAAGAAAATAACCCCGTAAAACGTGTAAATTTATGAATTTGACAAAACAACCCTATAATAGTGCTAATAATTTAATATGAGAAAACGACCCCGTAAAAGTGGTATATTTATAAATATAAGAAAAGAACTCCATAAAACGTGTATGTTTATGAATCTGAGAAAGCAACCACGTAAAAGTAGTGTAACTGCGAGTCTGAGAAAACAGCCTCGTAGAAGGGGTAAATTTTTTAATATGAGAAAACAACCCCATAATACGGGGATATTTATTAAACGGAGAAAATAACCCTGTAATTTTCATATATTTGTGGGTATGAGAAAATCCCTTAAATGGGTTAATTTTATAATATGAGAAAACAACACCGTAAAAGGGTTATATTTATCGATATAAGAAAATAATCCCGTGAAATTTGTAAATTTATGAATTTTAAAAAATAATCCCATAATGTTGCTAAAAGTTTACTATGAGAAAACGAACCCATAAAAATGGTATATTTATCAATATAAGAAAATAACACAATAAAACATGTATATTTATGAATATGATAAAACAACCCCGTAAAAGTAGTGTAATTACGAGTATGAGCAAACAGCCTCGTAGAAGGGGTAAATTTTTTAATATAAGAAAACAACCCCGTAAGAGGGGTATATTTATAAATTTTACAAAACAACCCCATAATATGCCGATATTTATTAATCGGAGAAACTAACCCCATAATTTGTGTATATTTGTGAGTATCGGAAAACAACCGCTTAAATGGTTTAATTTTAGAGCATGAGAAAACAACATCATAAAAGAGGTATATTTGTTGATATAAGAAAATAACTCTGTAAAATGTGTAAATTTATGAATTTGACAAAACAACCCCAAAATAGTACTAATAATTTAATATGAGAAAACGACCCCGTAAAAGTGGTATATTATCAATATAAGAAAGTAACCTCGTAAAACGTGTTTATTTATGAATTTGAAAAAATAACTTGGTAAAAGTAGTGTAATTGCGCGTCTGGGAAAACAACATCGTAGAAGGGGTAAATTTTTTAATATGAGAAAATAACCCCGTAATACGGGAATATTTATCAACTGGAGAAAACAACCCCGTAATTTTGGTACATTTGTGAGTGTGAGAAAACAACCCCTTAAATGGGTGAATTTTATAATACGAGAAAACAACCCCGTAAAATGGAATATTTGTCGATATCATAAAATAACTCCGTAAAAACGTGTATATTTATGAGTTTGGAAAAACAACCCCATAATAGTGCTAATAATTTAATATAAGAAAAATACCCTATAAAAGTGGTATATTTATCAATATAAGAAAATAACCGTGTAAATCGTGTATATTTATGAATATGAGAAAATAACCCTATAAAAGTAGTATAATTACGAGACTCAGAATACAGCCTCGTAGAAGGGGTAAATTTTTTAATATGACAAAACAACCCCGTAATAGGGGAATATTTATCAATCAGAGAAAATAACCCCGAAATTTTGGTATATTTATGAGTATGAGAAAACAACCCCTTAAGTGGGTTAATTTTACAATATGAGAAAACAACCCCGTAAAAGGGGTATATTTGTCGATATAAGAAAATAACACGGTAAAACGTGTAAATTTATGAATTTGAGAAAAAAACCCCATAATTGTGCTAATAATTTAATATGAGAAAACGACCCTGTAAAAGTGGTATATTTATCAATATATGAAATTAACCCCGTAAAATGTGTATATTTATGAATCTGAGATAACAATCCCGTAAAAGTAGTGTAATTGCGAGTCTAGAAAACAATCTCGTAGAAGGGGTAAATTTTATAATATGAGAAAACAACTCCGTAATACGGGTATATTTATCAATCGAAGAAAATAACCCCATAATTTTTGTATATCAGTGAGTATGAGAAAACAACCCCTTTACTGGGTTAATTTTATAAGATGAGAAAACAACCCCGTAAAAGGTGTATATTTGTCAATATACGAAGATAACCCGGTAAAACGTGTGAATTTACAAATTTCACAAAACAAACCCATAATAGTGCTAATAATTTAGTATGAGAAGATGATCCTATAAAAGTAGTATATTTATCAATATATGAAAATAACCCCATAAAACGTGTATATTTATGAATGGGAAAACAACCCTGAGAAAGCACTGTAATTGCATGTCTGAGAAAACAGCCTTGTAGAAGGGGTAAATTTTTTAATATGAGAAAACAAACCCGTAATACGGGGATATTTATCAATCGGAGAAAATAACCGCAAAATTTTGGTATATTTATGAGTATAAGAAAACAACCCCTCAAATGGGTTAATTTTAGTGTATGAGAAAACAACCCCGTAAAAGGGGAATATTTGTCGATATAAGAAAATAACCCCGTAAAACGTGTATATTTATGAATTTGAGAAAACAACCCCATAATAGTGCTAATATTTTAATATGAGAAAATGACCTCGTAAAAGTGGTATATTTATCAATACAAGAAAATAACCCCGTAAAACTTCTATATTTATAAATCTGAGAAACCAACCCCGTAAAAGAAGTATAATTGCGAGTCTGAGAAAACAGCCTCGTAGAAGGGGGAAATATTTTAATATGAGAAAACAATCCCCTTAAGAGGGGTATATTTATAAATATTAGAAAACAACCTCGTAGTATGGCAATATTTATCAATTGGAGAAAATAACCCAGTAATTTGTGTATATTTGTGAGTATCAGAAAACAACCCCGTAAATGTGTTAATTTTAGAGTATGAGAAAACAACATCATAAAAGGGGTATATTTGTCGATATAAGAAAACAACCCCGTAAAAGTAGTGTAATTGCGAGTCTGAGAAAACACCCTCGTAGAAGGGGTAGATTTTTTAATATGAGAAAAAAACCCCGTAATACGGGGATATTTATCAATCGGAGAAAATAACCCCGTAATTTCGGTATATTTATGAGTATGAAAAAACAACACCTTAAATGAGTTAATTTTATAATATGAGAAAACAACCCCGTAAAAGGGATATATTTGTCGATATAAGAAAATAACGCCATAAAACGTGTAAATTTATGAATTTGACTAAACAACTCCATAATAGTGCTAATAATTTAATATGAGAAAACTGCCCCATAAAAGTGGGATATTAATCAATATAAGAAAATAATCCCGTAAAACGTGTATATTTATGAATCTGAGAAAAGAACCCCATAATACGGGGATATTTATCAATCGGAGAAAATAATCCCGTAATTTTGGTATATTTGTGAGTATGAGAAAACAACCCCTTAAATGGTTTAACTTTATAATATGAGAAAACAACTCCATAAAAGGGATATATATGCCAATATAAGAAAATAACCCGTTAAGACGTGTGAATTTATGAATTCGGCAAAACAACCCCATAATAGTGCTAATAATTTAATATTAGAAAATAACCCGTAAAAGTGGTATATTAATCAATATAAAAAATAATCCCGTAAAACGTGTATATTTATGATTCTGAGAAAACAACCCCGTAAAAGTAGTGTAATTGCGAGTCTGAGAAAACAGCCTCGTAGAAGGGGGAAATTTTTTAATATGAGAAAACAATCCCCTTAAGAGGGGTATATTTATAAATATTAGAAAACAACCTCGTAGTATGGCAATATTTATCAATTGGAGAAAATAACCCAGTAATTTGTGTATATATGTGAGTATCAGAAAACAACCCCGTAAATGTGTTAATTTTAGAGTATGAGAAAACAACATCATAAAAGGGGTATATTTGTCGATATAAGAAAATAACCCCGTAAAATGTGTAAATTTAGAATTTGACAAAACAACCCCAAAATAGTGCTAATAATTTAATATGAGAAAACGACCCCGTAAAAGTGGTATATTTATCAATATAAGTAAATAACCCCGTAAAACGTTAATATTTATGAATCTAAGAAAACAACCCTGTAAAAGTGGTGTAATTGTGAGTGAGAAAATAGCCTCGTAGAAGTGGTATAATTTTTAAGATGAGAAAACAACCCCATAATATTTATTAATCGAAGAAAATAACCCCGTAATTATGGTATATTTGTTAGTATGAGAAAACAACCACGTAAAAGGGGTATATTTGTCGATATAAGAAAATAACCCGGTAAAACGTATAAATTTATGAATTTTACAAAACAACCCCATAATAGTGCTAATAATTTAATATGAGAAAACGATCCTGTAAAAGTGGTACATTTATCCATATAAGAAAATTACCTCGTAAAACATTTATATTTATGAATATGAGAAAACAACCCCATAAATATAGT
Organism: Ricinus communis; assembly: GCF_019578655.1. Lineage (NCBI taxonomy): Eukaryota > Viridiplantae > Streptophyta > Magnoliopsida > Malpighiales > Euphorbiaceae > Ricinus > Ricinus communis. Next base: position 9,586,000 of record NC_063259.1, read on the forward strand.
GTAATTGCGAGTCTGAGATATAGCCTTGTGGAAGGGGAAATTTTTTTAATATGAGAAAACAACACTGTAATACGGGGATATTTATCAACCAGAAAAAATAACCCCGTAATTTTGGAATATTTTTTAGTATGAGAAAACAACCCTTTAAATGAGTTAATTTTATAATGTAAGAAAACAACCCAGTAAAAGGGGTATGTTTGTCGATATAAAAGAATAACCCCGTAAAACGTGTAAATTTATGAATTTGACAAAACAACTCAATAATAGTGCTAATAATTTAGTATACGAAAACGACCTCGGAAAAGTAGTGTAATTGCGAGTCTGAGAAAACAGCCTCATAGAATAGGAAAATTTCTTAATATGAGAAAACAACACTGTAATACGGTTATAATTATCAATCGAAGAAAATAACCCCGTGATTTTGATGTATTTGTGAGTATGAGAAAACAACCCCTTAAATGGGTTAATTTTATAATATGAGAAAACAACCCCGTAAAAGGGGTATATTTGTCGATATAAGAAAATAACCCCATAAAATGTGTAATTTTATGAATTTAAAAAAGCAACCCCATGATAGTGCTAATAATTTAATATGAGAAAATGACCCCGTAAAAGTAGTAAATTTATCAATATCAGAAAATAACACAGTAAAACATGCATATTTTCGAATATGATAAAACATCCTCATAAAAAGTAGTGTAATTGCGAGTCTGAGAAAACAACCTCGTAGAACGGGTAAATTTTTAAATATGAGAAAACAACCGCGTAAGAGGGGTATATTAATAAATATTAGAAAACAAACCCGTAATACGGCGATATTTATCAATCGGAGATAACAACCCCCGTAATTTTGGTATATTTGTGAGTATGAGAAAACAACCCCTTAAATGAGTTAATTTTCTAATATGAGAAAACAACCCCGTAAAAGGGGTATATTTGTTGATATAAGAAAATAACCCCCTCGAACGTATAAATTTATGATTTTGACAAAACAACTCCATAATAGTGCTAATAATTTAATATGAGAAAACGACCCCGTAAAAGTGGTATATTTAATGATTTAAGAAAATAACCCCGTAAAACGTGTATATTTATGAATCTGAGAAAACAACCCCGTAAAAGTAGTGTAATTGCGAGTCTGAGAAAACACCCTCGTAGAAGGGGTAGATTTTTTAATATGAGAAAACAAACCCGTAATACGGGGATATTTATCAATCGGAGAAAATAACCCCGTAATTTCGGTATATTTATGAGTATGAAAAAACAACACCTTAAATGAGTTAATTTTATAATATGAGAAAACAACCCCGTAAAAGGGATATATTTGTCGATATAAGAAAATAACGCCATAAAATGTGTAAATTTATGAATTTGACTAAACAACTCCATAATAGTGCTAATAATTTAATATGAGAAAACTGCCCCATAAAAGTGGGATATTAATCAATATAAGAAAATAATCCCGTAAAACGTGTATATTTATGAATCTGAGAAAAGAACCCCGTAATACGGGGATATTTATTAATCGGAGAAAATAACCCCGTAATTTTGGTATATTTGTGATTATGAGAAAACAACCCCTTAAATGGTTAGAGTATGAAAAAACAACACCATAAAAGTGGTATATTTGTCGATATAAGAAAATAACCTCGCAAAACGTGTAAATTTATGAATTTGACAAAACAAGCCCATAATAGTACTTATAATTTAATATGCGAGAACGACCCTGTAAAAGTAGTATGTTTATCAATATAAAGAAACCTCGTAAAACGTGTAATTTTATTAATATGAGAAAAGAACCTCATAAAAGTAGTGTAATTGCGAGTCTAAGAAATGAGCCTCGTAGAAGGGGTAAATTTTTTAATATGAGAAAACAACCCCATAACACGAGGATCTTTGTCAATCGGAGTAAATAGCCCCGTAATTGTGGTATATTTGTGAGTATGAGAAAATAACTCTTTAAATGGGTTAATTTTAGAATATGAGAAAACAACCCCGTAAAAGGGGTATATTTGCCGATATAAGAAAATAACCCCGTAAGATCTGTGACATTATGAATTTGACAAAACAACCCCATAAAAGTGTTAATAATTTAATAGGAGAAAACGATGCCGTAAAAGTAATATGATTAGTAGTGTGAGAAAACCGCCTCGTAGAAGGGGTAAATTTTTTAATATGAGAAAAAAAACCCCGTAAGAGGCATATATTTATAAATATTAGAAAACAACACTGTAATATGGGGATATTTATCAATCGGAAAAAATAACCCCGTAATTTTGATATATTTATGAGTATGAAGAAACAACCCCTTAAATGGGTTAATTTCAGAATATAAGAAAACAACCCCGTAAAAGGGTTATATTTGTCGATATAAGAAAATAATCACCTAAAACGTATAAATTTATGAATTTGACTAAACAACCCCATAACAGTCCTAATAATTTAATATGAGAAAATGACCCCGTAAAAGTGATATATTTATCAATATAAGAAAATAACCCCGTAAAACGTGTATATTTATGAATATGATAAAACAACCTCGTAAAAGTAGTATAATTGCGAGTCCGAGAAAATAGCATCTTAGAAGGGGTAAATTTTTTAATATGAGAAAACAATCCCGTAATACGGGGATATTTATCAATCGGAGAAAATAACCCCGTAATTTTGGTATATTTGTGAGTATGAGAAAACAACCCTTTAAATGGGTTAACTTTATAATATGAGAAAACAACCCCGTAAAAGGGATATATTTGCCGATATAAGAAAATAACCTCGTAAGATGTGTAAACTTATGAATTTGATAATACAGCCCCACAATAGTGCTAATAATTTAATATAAGAAAATGACTCCGTAAAAGTTTTATATTTATCAATATAAAAAAATAACTACGTAAAACATGTATATTTATGAATCGGAGAAAACAATCCCATAAAAGTAGTATAATTGCGAGTCTGAGGAAACAACCTCAGAGAACGGGTAAATTTTTTAATATGAGAAAACAACCCCGTAATACGAGCATATTTATCAATCGGAGAAAATAGCCCCGTAATTTTGGTATATTTGGGAGTATGTGAAAACAATCCCTTAAATTGGTTAATTTTAGAATATGAGAAAACAACCCCGCAAAAGGGGTTTATTTCTCGATATAAAAACATTTCCCTGTAAAACGTGTATATTAATCAATTTGACAAAACAACCCCATAATAGTGATAATAATTTAATATGAGAAAATGACCCCGTAAAAGTGGTATATTTATCAATATAAAAAATCCCGTAAAACATGTATATTTATGAATCTGAGAAAATAACTCCATAAAAGTAGTGTAATTGCGAGTCTGAGAAAACAGCATCGTAGAAGGGGTAAATTTTTTAATATGAGAAAACAACCCCGTAATACGGGGATATTTATAATCGGAGAAAATAACCCCGTAATTTTGAAATATTTGGGAGTATGAGGAAATAATCCCTTAAATGGGTTAATTTTATACTATGAGAAAACAACCCTGTAAAAGTGGTATATTTGGCGATATAAAAAAAATTACCCCGTAAAACGTGTATATTTATGATTATGTGAAAAGAAACCCGTAAAAGTAGTGTAATTGCGAGTCTGAGAAAAGAGGCTCGTAGAAGGGGTAAATTTCTTAATATGAGAAAACAACCCCGTAATACGAGCATATTTCTCAATTGGAGAAAATAGCCCCGTAATTTTGGTATATATGGAAGTATGAGAAAATAATCCCTTAAATTGGTTAATTTTAGAGTATGAGAAAACAATCCCGTAAAAGAGGTATATTTGTCCACATAAGAAAGTTTTGCTGTAAAACGTGTAAATTAATGAATTTCACAAAACAACCCCATAATAGTGATAATAATTTTATATGAGAAAATGACCCCTTAAAAGTGGTATATTTATCAAATATAAAAAAATAACCCCGTAAAATGTGTATAATTATAAATCTGAGAAAATAACTCTGTAAAAGTAGTGTAATTGCGAGTCTGAGAAAACAACATCGTAGAAGGGGTAAATTTTTTAATATGAGAAAACAACTCCGTAATACGGGGATATTTATAATCGGAGAAAATAACCCCGTAATTTTGGAATATTTGGGAGTATGAGGAAACAATCCCTTAAATGGGTTAATTTTAGAGTATGAGAAAATAACCCTGTAAAAGTGGTATATTTGGCGATATAAAAAAAATTACCCCGTAAAACATGTATATTTATGATTATGTGAAAAGAAACCCGTAAAAGTAGTGTAATTGCGAGTCTGAGAAAACAGCCTCATAGAAGGGGTAAATATTTTAATATGAGAAACAACCCCGTAACACTAGGATATTTATCAATCGGAGAAGATAGCCCCGAAATTTTAGTATATTTGTGAGTATGAGAAAATAACCCCTTAAATGGGTTTAATTTAGAATATGAGAAAATTACCCCGTAAAAGGGGTATATTTGCCGATATAAGAAAATAACGCCGTAAGACGTGTGAATTTATGAATTTGACAAAACAACCCCATAATAGTGCTAATAATTTAATATGAGAAAACGATCCTGTAAAAGTGGTATATTTATTAATATAAGAAAATAACTCCGTAAATCATGTTAATTTATGAATATGAGAAAAGAATCCCGTAAAAGTAGTGTAATTGCTAGTCTGAGAAAAGAGGCTCGTAGAAGGGGTAAATTTCTTAATATGAGAAAACAACCCCGTAATACGAGCATATTTATCAATTGGAGAAAAAGCCCGTAATTTTGGTATATTTGGAAGTATGAGAAAATAATCCCTTAAATTGGTTAATTTTAGAGTATGAGAAAACAATCCCGTAAAAGAGGTATATTTGTCCACATAAGAAAATTTTGCTGTAAAATGTGTTAATTAATGAATTTCACAAAACAACCCCATAATAGTGATAATAATTTTATATGAGAAAATAACTCCGTAAAAGTAGTGTAATTGCGAGTCTGAGAAAACAGCATCGTAGAAGGGGTAAATTTTTTAATATGAGAAAACAACCGCGTAACGGGATATTTATAAATCGGAGAAAATAACCCTGTAATTTTGGTATATTTGGGAGTATGAGAAACGATCCTTTAAATGGGTTAATTTTAGAGTATGAGAAAACAATCCCGTAAAAGTGGTATATCCGAGGATAAAAATATTACCGCATAAAACGTGTATATTTAAGAATATGTGAAAAGAAACTGTAAAAGTAGTGTAGTTGCGAGTCTGAGAAAACAACCTCGTAGAAAGGGTAAATTTTTTAATATGAGAATACAACCCCGTAATACTAGGATATTTATCAATCAAGAAAATAGCCCCGTAATTTTGGTATATTTATGAGTATGAGATAATAACCCCTTAAATCGGTTAATTTTAGAATATGAGAAAATTACCCCTTTATAAGAAAATAACGCCGTAAGACATGTGAATTTATGAATTTGATAAAACAACCCCATAATAGTGCTAATAGTTTAATATGAGAAAATGATCCCATAAAAGTGGTATATTTATCAATATAAGAAAATAACCTCGTAAAACGTGCAAATTTATGAATATGAGAAAAGAACCCCGTAAAAGTAGTGTAATTGCGAGTTTGAGAAAAGAGAATCATAGAAAGGGTTAATTTTTTAATATGAGAAAACAACCCCGTAATACGAGGATATTTATCAATCGGAGAAACTAGCCCCGTAATTTTGGTATATTTGGGAGTATGAGAAAATTATCCCTTAAATTGGTTAATTTTAGAGTATGAGAAACAACCCCGTAAAAAGTGTATATTTGTCGATATAAGAAAATTTCCCTATAAAATGTGTAAATCAATGCATTTCACAAAACAACCCCATAATAGCGATAATAATTTAATATGAGAAAATGACCCTTTAAAAGTGGTATGTTTATCAATATAAAAAAATAACCCCGTAAACGTGTATATTTAAGAATATGAGAAAATAACTCCGTAAAAGTAGTGTAATTGCGAGTCTGAGAAAACAGCATCATAGAAGGGGTAAATTTTTTAAAATGAGAAAACAACCCCGTAATACGGGGATATTCATAAATTGGAGAGAATAACGCCGTGATTTTGGTATGTTTAGGAGTATGAGAAAACAATCCCTTAGATGGGTTAATTTTAGAGTATGACAAAACAACCCCGTAAAAGTGTTATATTTGGCGATAAAAAGAATTACCCCGTAAGACGTGTATATTTATGAATATGAGAAAAGAGACCCGTAAAAGTAGTGTAATTGCGAGTCTGAGAAAACAGCCTCGTAGAAGGGGTAATGTTTTTAATATGAGAAAACAACCCCGTAATACGAGGATATTTATCAATCGGAGAAAATAGCCCCGTAATTTTGGTACATTTGTGAATATGAGAAAATAACCCCTTAAATGGGTTAATTTTAGAATATGAGAAGAAACCCCGTAAAAGTGTATATTTGCCGATATAAGAAAATAACGCACTAAGACGTGTGAATTTATGAGTTTGACAAAACAACCCCATAATAGTGCTAATAATTTAATATGAGAAAACGATCTTGTAAAAGTGGTATGTTTATCAATATAAGAAAATAACCCGTAAAACGTGTAAATTTATGAATATGAGAAAAGAATCCCGTAAAAGTAGTGTAATTGTGAATCTGAGAAAAGGGCCACGTAGAAGGGGTAAATTTTTTAATATGAGAAAACAACCCCGTAATACGAGGATATTTTTCAATCGGAGAAAATAGCCCCGTAATTGTGGTATATTTGTGAGTATGAGAAAATAACCCCTTAAATGGGTTAATTATAAAATATGAGAAAACAATCCCGTAAAATGGGTATATTTGCCGATGTAAGAAAATAACTCCGTAAAAGACATGTGACTTTATGAATTTGACAAAACAACCCTATAATAATTCTAATAATTTAATATGAGAGAACGATCCCATAAAAGTTTTATATTTATCAATATAAAAAATAACCACGTAAAACGTGTATATTTATGAATCATAGAAAACAACCCCGTAAAAGTAATGTAATTGCCGGTCTGAGAAAAGAGCCTCATAGAAGGGGTAAATTTCTTAATATGAGAAAACAACCCCGTAATACTAGCATATTTATCAATCGGAGAAAATAGCCCTCTAATTTTGGTATATTTAGGAGTATGAGAAAATAATCCATTAGATTGGTTAATTTTAGAGTATGAGAAAACAACCCTCGTAAAAGGGATATATTTGTCGATATAAGAAAATTTCCCTGTAAAATGTGTAAATTAATGAATTTCACATAAACAACTCCATAATAGTGATAATAATTTAATATGAGAAAATGACCCCTTAAACGTGGTATATTTATCAATATAAAAAATAACCCCGTAAAATATGTATATTTATGAATCTGAGAAAATAACTCCGTAAAAGTAGTGTAATTGCGAGTCTGATAAAACAACATCATAGAAGGGGTAAATTTTTTAATTTGAGAAAACAACCCCGTAATACGGGGATATATATAAATCGGAGAAAATAACCCCGTAATTTTGGTATATTTGGGAGTATGAGAAAACAATCCCTTATATGGGTTAATTTTAGAGTATGAGAAAACAACCCCATAAAAGTGGTATATTTGGCAATATAAAAAAATAACCCCGTAAAACGTGTATATTTATGAATATGAGAAAAGAAATCCATAAAAGTAGTGCGATTGCGAGTTTGAGAAAATAGCCTCGTAGAAGGGGTAAATTTTTTAATATGAGAAAACAACCACGTAATACTCGGATATTTATCAATCAGAGAAAATAACCCCGTAATTTTGTATATTTGTGAGTATGAGAAAACAACCCCTTAAATAGGTTAATTTTATAATAGGAGAAAACAACCCCGTAAAAGGGGTATATTTGTCGATATAAGAAAATAACTCGGTAGAATGTGTAAATTTATGAATTTTACAAAACAATCCCATAATAGTGCTAATAATTTAATATGAGAAAACGATCCTGTAAAAGTGGTATATTTATCCATATAAGAAAACTACCCCGTAAAAAACGTGAATATTTATGAATTTGAGAAAACAACTGGAAAAAGTAGTGTAATTATGAATTTGAGAAAACAGTCTTGTAGAAAGGGTAAATCTTTTATTATGAGAAAACAACCCTGTAATACGGGGATATTTATCAATCGGAGAAAATAACCCCGTAATTTTGGTATATTTGTGAGTAGGAGAAAACAACCCGGTAAAAGGGGTATATTTGTCGATATAAGAAAATAACCCCGTAGAACGTGTAAATTTATGAATTTGAAAAAATAACCCCATAATAGTGCTAATAATTTAATATGAGAAAACGACCCGTAAAAGTGGTATATTTATCAATATAAGAAAATCACAAAAAAACTTGTATATATATGAATATGAGAAAACAACCCCGTAAAAGTAGTGTAATTGCGAGTCTGAGAAAACTGCCTCGTAGAAGGGGTAAATTTTTTAATATGATATAACAACCCTGTAATACGGGGATATTTATCAATCGTAGAAAATAACCGCGTAATTTTTGTATATTTGTGAGTATGAGAAAATAACCGTTTAAATGCGTTAATTTTATAATATAAGAAACAACCTAGTAAAAGCGGGTATATTTGTCGATATAAAAAAAGAACCCCGTAAAACGTGTAAATTTATGAATATGAAAAACAACCCCATAATAGTGCTAATAATTAAATATGAGAAAACAAGCCCGTAAAAGTGGTATATTTATCGATATAAGAAAATAACACAGTAAAACGTGTATATTTATGAATATGATAAAACAACCACGTAAAAGTAGTATAGTTTCGAGTCTGAGAAAATGCCTCGTAGAAGCGGTTAATTTTTTAATATGAGAAAATAACCCCGTAAGAGGGGTATATTTATAAATATTAGTAAACAACCTCGTAATACGATGATATTTATCAATCGCAGAAAATAATCCCGTAAATTGTGTATATTTGTGAGTATCTGAAAACAACCCCTTAAATGGGTTAATTTTAGAGTATGAGAAAACAACATCGTATTGTCGATATAAGAAAATAACCCCGTAAAACGTGTAAATTTATGAATTTAACAAAACAACCCCAAAATAGTGCTAATAATTTAATATGAGAAAATGACCCCGTAAAACGTGTATATTTATGAATCTGAGAAAACAACCCCGTAAAAGTAGTGTAATTGCGAGACTCAAAAAATAGCCTCGTAGAAGGGATAAATTTTATAATAGGAGAAAACAACCCCGTAATACGGGGATATTTATCAATCGGAGAAAATAACCCCATAATTTTGGCATATCTGTGAGTATGAGAAAACAACCCCTTAAATGGGATAATTTTAGAGTATAAGAAAACAATCGAGTAAAAGGGGTATATTTGTCGATATAAAAAAATTACCTCATAAAACGTGTAAATTTATGAATTTGACAAAATAGCTCCATAATAGTGCTAATAATTTAATATGAGAAAACAAACTCGTAAAAGTGGTACATTTATTGATATAAGAAAATAACCCCGTAAAATGTGTATATTTATGAATATGCGAAAACAACCCCGTAAAAGTAGTGTAATTGTGAGTCTGAGAAAACAGCCTCGTAGAAGGGGTAACGTTTTAATATAGGAAAAAATCGTAATATGGGGATATTTATTAGTAGGAGAAAATAACCTCGTAATTGTCACGACCCGATCTGTGGGCCCGTGAGCGGCACTAGAGAATATGTAGGCGTAAGGCCACCGAATCCCGTAGTAAGCTTGACCACTCACTAACTTAATTAAATCTCATCTAATATCATTGATGCAACAATTTATCTTAACCATTAAATTCTACATATTTAATTCGGTCTGCCAATAGAATTAGGCAAGACTCGAAACTACATAAAATTACAACTGATGAGTCTATTACTTCTACTGCCGAGAATCTAAGATTTTACAAGTCAAACATACCAAGTCAAGTACATCACCCGATGATGAAGGATTCGGGTTGCTAGATAAGAGCCGTGGGAAGACTAACAATCACAGATCTGAAAAATAGTAAAATTGAGACTGTCAGTCTCGAGAGTGAGTTAAAATCATATATCCAAAAACAGTCACAATCACACATTTATTTAATTGAAATAAATATTAAGTCATGCAAAAATAAACATGTCGTGCCATGCTTAAATAAAAATAACTTTCGCATAATACGGGATGGAGTACCTCAGCAGAACCCTAATCTCAACACTAACATCTCGACTCTCTCATTCTAACAGAACTAGCGCCCAGAGAATGAAGCTCGGCCAGGGTCCTTACATCCAATTCAGTCCCTTAATTATCACTAACTCTCTTATCCTTTTGGCTCTCTTACTTCAATAAGACTGGTGCCCAGAAAGCGAAGCTCGACTAAGGTCCTTAAATCTAGTCCGGTCACTTAAATTTCCAAATAAGCCAGCGCCCAGAGAGCAATGCTTGACCAGGGACCTTTACTCCGGCAAACACACTCTACTAAGCCCAGAGAGCGATGCTCAACCAGTGCAAGTCCTAAATTTACCTTTTTAAATTTACCCTTTTTCCCTTTTGCTATCAGTCTCGGATTCATACCGGTGCATCATCAAATAGCATGTTCTACAGCCGTCCCATCCCGAGTCAATACGAAACAATAAAATCATAATGCAGAGAATGAAACTTATATAAATAGCGATTAAAATAATTGATTAAAATATTAAATCGTGTAATCAGAATTATTTCGTAAAATCTCAGTATAACACATGTAAATAGACATATGAATTTAACTCACAGTTTTGACGACCTCCTAGCTTTGCTCTGATGCCTCGGGTGGAGCGAGCCGAACTGACGGATTTTCTAATCACGAAAAATAATTAATCAATAACGCTGAAACATTTGACAATTAACCCTAGGTCTAGATTCCTAGGACTGACTGTCTAAAAATCTCGACTCGGGTAAATTCTACCAAAAATTCAGCAGAACCTCCCCTAAGATACAGACATTTACCCCCCGTAAAATGGGTCTAGGACCTGCCAGAAAAAACTTTAAATATTCAATAATTTATTTTAACGGGAGTCGGGTCCCCAAGACTTCATTATTTTTCCCGACTCTGCCACACATCACAAATCACAAGTAAAGGCTCAACACATTATTTTAACTCACAATATTTCTAAGGCTTAATATGTCTTAATAAACACATAAATTTTACCAATAAATTCTAAAATCAATGGGCCAGGGAATTACCGAGACGCTTGATAACTCGGTCGACTCGCCTCCAGCTGCCGGAGTCCGATCGATGATCCGAATGTGTCAATGGACTCAAAACAATTCACTAATGACAATCCCCACTTCCGATCTTCTGATCCGACCCCCGATCATCCTGAGGGATTTACGGACAATCTTGGCTGCCAATTTTTTAACGGAGTCTGATCGCCACGGAACCGGTGCCATTGGAGAGCTTGAGCTGAGGGAAGTCCGGATATACCCTCTGATTGGCCAAAGCTCGCTAGAGCTTGGCGAAAAAGCCTAAGATTCTGACTGCCATCACTTCATCGGATCTCCTTCCTCTGGCCACCACTGCCGACGCCACTACTCCCAAAAGAAAGCCTTCAACTCACCGGTCATTTTGTGACAAAAAATGCTACCAAAGGACACCGAAAATGGCTGGAACGGTGGCAAGAAAGTCGCTGCCACTTCTCGCACTCTCTTGTCGATCGCTGCCTGCTGGAGTCGCTGCTGCCGCTACCCTCGCTGGCCTCTGCTGCGTCTCCAGCCAGCTTCGCCGCACCTCTAGAGCTCTCCCCTGACAATGCAGCCCCCCTCTCCTTCTTCTTCCTCCTCCCTTCTTCTTCTTCTTTTTCTTCTTCCTCTTTCTTTTCTTTCCTTTTCCTTCCATATCGACTTTTGGTCCCTTCACTTTTCTTCCTTACCATTTAGTCCCTCAACTTTTTAATTACTAACAATTTCATCCTGCAAAATTTCCAATTAACTCTTAAAATTTTCTTTAGCTTTTCTATTAAGCCCATAACTATTTAATTTGGGCCAAATTAGAATTATTGAAAATATATAATTACATATTTACCCTTGCTTTTAAATGTAAAATTACCAAAAAGCCCTTGCCGACATATTTAATTATAAAAATACCAAACATACAAATTTTCATTAAAACCCCATATTAATAAAATTATACTTTTAATCCTTATTCCAAATTAAGTTTCCAATTAAATTCTAACACACAATTAATTTAGTTAACACCATTTGCTAATTAAAATTTATCATTCCCCGCTAATTCTTTTATAAAAATATTATTTACTAATCCTTTCTTAACTCTCCAATGTGGAATTTTAATTCATATATTCATTTTGGGGAAAATTGAATGACCAAAAAATATAATTTATTTCCCAAATAATTTACTTACTTAATTTCTTAAAAATCAAACTAATTGGATATCGAAAATAATTCTCTTATTTGTGTAGCATTAAAATTCAAAATTGCATTTAAATCATTCCAATTAAACCAAATAAAAATAAAGTAAAATTTATTTAAATCAAAACTCATTTATTAATTATTATTAATATCATCATTATTAAAGGAAAATTTCGGGTATTACAGTAATATATTTGTGAGTATGAGAAAACAACCCATAAATGGGTTAATTTAAGAGTATGAGAAAACAACCCCGTAAAAGGGGTATATTTTTCAATATAAGAAAATAACCCCGTAGAATGTGTAAATTTATAAATTTGAATAAACAACCCCATAATAGTGCTAATAATTTAATATGAGAAAACGACCTAGTAAAAGTGGTGTATTTATGAATATAAGAAAATAACTCGTAAAACGTGTATATTTATGAATATGAGAAAATAACCCCGTAAAAGTAGTGTAATTGCGAGTCTGAGAAAACAGCATCGTAGAAGGGGTAAATTTTTTAATACGAGAAAACAACCCCGTAATACGAGGATATTTATCAATCGGAGAAAGTAACCCCATAATTTTGGTATATTTGTGAATATGAGAAAACAACCCCTTAAAAGGGTTAATTTTAGAATCTGAGAAAACAACCTCGTAAAAGGGGTATATTTGTCGATATAACAAAATAACCCCGTAAAACCTGTAAATTTATGAATTTGACCAAACAACCCAATAATAGTGCTAATATTTAACATGAGAAAACGACCCCGTAAAAAGTGGTATATTTATCAATATAAGAAAACAACCCCGTAAAATGTCTATATTTATGAAACTGAGAAAACAACCCCGTACAAATAGTGTAATTGCGAGTATGAGAAAACATCATCTTAGAAGGGGTAAATTTTTTAATATGAGAAAACAACCCCGTAATACAGGGATATTTATCAATCGGAGAATATAACCTCATAATTTTGGAATCTTTGTGAGTATGAGAAAGCAACCCCTTAAATGGGTTAATTTTAGAGTATGAGAAAACAACCCCGTAAAAAGGGTATATTTTTCGATATAAGAAACTAACCCCGTAAAACGTGTTAATTTATGAATTTGAATAAACAACCCCATAATAGTGCTTATAATTTAATATGAGAAAACGACCTCGTAAAAGTGCTATATTTATGAATATAAGAAAATAACCCGTAAAACGTGTATATTTATGAATATGAGAAAATAACCCCGTAAAAGTAGTGTAATTGCGAGTCCGAGAAAACAGCCTCGTAGAAGGGGTAAATTTTTTAATACGAGAAAACAACCCCGTATACGGGGATATTTATTAATCGGAGAAAATAAACCCATAATCTTGGTATATTTGTGAATATGAGAAAACAAGCCCTTAAATGGGTTAATTTTAGAGTATAAAAAAACAACCCAGTAAAAGGCGTATATTTATCGATATAAAAAAAATAACCCTGTAAAACGTGTAAATTTATGAATTTGATAAAAGAACTCCATTATTGTGCTAATAATTTAATAGGAGAGAATGACCCCGTAAAAGTGGTACATTTATCGATATAAGAATAACCCCGTAAAACGTGTATATTTATGAATTTGAGAAAATAACCCCATAAAAGTAGTGTAATTGCGAGTCTGAGAAAACAACCTCGTAGAAGGTGTAATTTTTTAATATGAGAAAACAACCTCGTAATACGATGATATTCATAAATCAGAAAAAATAACCTCATAATTTTGGTATATTTGTGAGTATGAGAAAACAACACCTTAAATGGGTTAATTTTAGAGTATAAGAAAACAACCCAGTAAAAAGGGGCATATTTGTCGATATAAATAAATAACCCCGTAAAACGTGTAAATTTATGAATTTGACAAAACAACTCTATGATAGTGCTAATCATTTAGTATGAGAAAACGACCCCGTAAAAGTGGCACATTTATCGATATAGGAAAATAACCCCGTAAAATGCGTATATTTGTGAATATGAGAAAACAATCCAGTAAAAGTAGTGTAATTGCAAGTCTGAGAAAACAACCTCGTAGAAGTGGTAAATTTTTTAATATAGGGATATTTATCAATCGGAGAAAATAACTCCGTAATTTTGGTGTATTTGTGAGTATGAGAAAACAACCCCTTAAATGGGTTAATTTTGTAAGATGAGAAAATAATGCCGTAAAAGGGGTATTATTGCCGATATAAGAAAATAACCCTGTAAGACGTGTGAATTTATGAATTTGACAAAACAACCCTATAATAGTGCTAATAATTTAATATAAGAAAACGATCCCGTAAAACTGGTATATTTATCAATACAAGAAAATAACCCCGTAAAACTTCTATATTTATGAATCTGAGAAAACAACCCTGTAAAAGTAGTATAATTGCGAGTCTGAGAAAACAGCCTCATAGAAGGGGTAAATTTTTCAATATGAGAAAACAACCTCATAAGAAGGATATATTTATAAATACTAGAAAACAACCCCGTAATATGGTAATATTTATCAATTGGAGAAAATAACCCAGTAATTTGTGTATATTTGTGAGTATTAAAAAACAACCCTTTAAATGGGTTAATTTTAGAGTATGAGAAAACAACATCATAAAGGGGTATATTTGTCGATATAAGAAAATAACCCCGTAAAATGTGTAAATTTACGAATTTGACAAAACAACCCAAAAATAGTGCTAATAATTTAATATGAGAAAATGACCTCGTAAAAGTGGTATATTTATCAATATAAGAGAATGACCCCGTAAAACGTTTATATTTATGAATCTGAGAAAACAACCCCGTAAAAGTGGTGTAATTGTGAGTCTGAGAAAACAACCTCGTAGAAGTGGTATATTTTTTAAGATGAGAAAACAACCCCCCATAATATGGGGATATTTATCAATCGGAGAAAATAAACCCCATAATTTTTGTATATTTGTTAGTATGAGAAAACAGCCTCTTAAATGGGTTAATTATATAATATGAGAACATAGCCCCGTAAAAGGGGTATATTTGGTCGATATAAGAAAATAACCCGGTAAAACGTGTAAATTTATGAATTTTACAAAACAACCCCATAATAGTGCTATTAACTTAATATGAGAAAACGATCCTGTAAAAGTGGTATATTTATCTACATAAGAAAATTACCCCGTAAAACGTGTATATTTATGAATATGAGAACACAACCCCAAAAATATAGTGTAATTGCAGATCTGAGAAAAAGCCTCGTAGAAGGGGTAAATTTTTTAATATGAGAAAACAACACTGTAATTTTGGTATATTTTTTAGTATGAGAAAACAACCCCTTCAATGGGTTAATTTTATAATATAAGAAAACAACCCGTAAAAGGGGTATGTTTGTCGATATAAAAAGATAACCACGAAAAACGTGTAAATTTATGAATTTGACAAAACAACTCCATAATAGTGTAATAATTCAGTTTGAGAAAACGACCCCAAAAAAGTAGTGTATTTGCGAGTCTGAGAAAACAGCCACGTAGAACGAGAAATATTTTTAATATAATATGAGAAAACAACCCCATAAAAGGGGTATATTTGTCGATATAAGAAAATAACCTTGTAAAACCTATAAATTTATGAATTTGAGAAAACAACGCCATAATAGTGCTAATAATTTAATATGAGAAAATGATCCCGTAAAAGTGGTATATTTATCAATATAAGAAAATATCCCCATAAAATGTGTATATTTATGAATCTAAGAAACCAACCCCGTAAAATTAGTGTAATTGCGAGTCTGAGAAAACAACCTCGAAGTAGGGGTAAATTTTTAATATGAGAAAACAACCCCGTAATACGGGGGTATTTATCAATCGGAGAAAATAACCCCGTAATTTTGGTATATTTGTGAGTATGAGAAAACAACCCCTTAAATGGGTTAATTTTATAATATGAGGAAACAACCCCATAAAAGGGGTATATTTGTCGATATAAGAAAATAACCCCGTAAAATGTGTATATTTATGAATTTGTCAAAACAACCCCATAATAGTGCTAATAATTTAATATGAGAAAACGACCCCGTAAAAGTGGTATATTTATCAATATAAGAAAATAACCATGTAAAACGTGTAAATTTATGAATTTGTCAAAACAACGCCATAATAGTGCTAATAATATTATATGAGAAAACGACCTTGTAAATGTGGTATATTTATCAATATATGAAAATAACCCCGTAAAATATGTATATTTATGAAAATGAGAAAATAACACCGTAAAAGTAGTGTGATTGCGAGTCTGAGAAAACAGTCTCGTAGAAGGGGTAAATTTTTTAATATGAGAAATCAACACTGTAATACCAGGATGTTTATCAATCGGAGAAAATAATTCTGTAATTTTGGTATATTTGTGAGTATGAGAAAACAACCCCTTAAATGGGTTAATTTTATGATATGAGAAAACAACCCCATAAAAGGGGTATATTTGTCGATATAAGAAAAGAACCACGTAAAATGTGTATATTTATGAATTTGTCAAAACAACTCCATAATAGTGCCAATAATTTAATATGAGAAAATGACCTCGTAAAAGTGGTATATTTATCAATATAAGAAAATAACCATGTAAAACGTGTAAATTTATGAAATTGTCAAAATAATGCCTTAATAGTGCTAATAATGTTATATGAGAAAACGACCCCATAAGAGTGGTATATTTATCAATATACGGAGATAACCCCGTAAAACATGTATATTTATGAATAAGAGAAAACAAACTCGTAAAAGTAGTGTAATTGCGAGTCTGAGAAAACAGCCTCGTAGAAGGGGTAAATTTTTTAATATGAGAAATCAACACTGTAATACCAGGATGTTTATCAATCGGAGAAAATAATTCTGTAATTTTGGTATATTTGTGTGTATGAGAAAACAACCCCTTAAAAGGGTTAATTTTATAATATGAGAAAACAACCCCATAAAAGGGGTATATTTGTCGATATAAGAAAATAACCCCGTAAAATGTGTATATTTATGAATTTTTCAAAACAACCCCATAATAGTGCTAATAATTTAATATGAGAAAACGACCCCGAAAAAGTGGTATATTTATCAATATAAAAAAATAACCATATAAAACGTGTAAATTTATGAATTTGTCAAAACAACGCCATAATAGTGCTAATAATATTATATGAGAAAACGACCTTGTATGTAACACCCGGAATTTTTTTTTTATATATTTAATAATGAGTTTTTATTTAAGTTAATTTTAGCTTCATTATTATTGGGTTTAATTTGAAATGATTTAATGAAAAATTTAATATTAATCAAATAAATGAGTTATTTTCTATACCCAATTAGTTTAAAATTTTAAGAAATTATTCAAGTAAACTATTTGAGAAATGATTATATTTTGGTTATTCAAATTTTCCCAAATGCATATTTATATAGGTAAAATTATATGTTGGAAAATTTTGGAAGAAATTATAAAGGATGTTTTTATAAAAGAATTTTGGGAAAATTGGTATTATAATTGATTAGTAGTATTAAATTTTAAGTTGAAAATTGATTATTTAATTTAATTGTGTGTAGGATTTAATTGGAGGATTATTTTGGAATAAGGATTAAAAGTATAATTTTATTTTTGTGAGGGTTTAATGGAATCGGGGAGAGAGAAAAGAAAGAAGGAAGAAGAAGAAAGGGAGGAGAGAGAGAGGCGTCGGCGTCCATGGTGGGCCAGACCCGGAAATGACCAGTGGCGTGGTGTCGGAGAGGCCTTAGCAGCACAGCGGGCACCTGCGATGGTGGCAGTGGAGAGCAGGTGGCGGCGTGGCCGGAGGCGGCGGATAGCCTTGAGCGTGTCGGCAACTTCAGCGTCGTTCCAGTAGCGTTCCGCGGCCTTCCGGCCGATCTTGGTGGCGATCGGCTCCCCTTGGAGAGAGCTTCCTTTGGCGGTGGCGGCGTGGTTTGGTGGCGGAGGAGGGATTACTGGCGAAGTGGTGGCAGCCGTGTTTGGTTTTCGGCGAGCTCCGGTGGAGGATGGATGATCGGAGGATGTATCCCGACTCTTCGGCTCAAGCTTCGCGATGGCCTTGGTTTCGTGGCTGACGAACCGTTTCGCGAATCGGCGATTGAGATCGTCCGCAAATCTCCGGATGATCCGGGTGTCGGATCAAAAATCGAAAGTGGGGATCGTCATCAGGCAGCGTGTCGTTGTGAGTAGATGGTATTTCGGATCGTTGATTCGGACTCGTGGTACAGAGATCGGCCAAAGCGATCGGCGTCGGTGTTCTTTGGCCCGTTAATTTTAAATTCTTAGTTTAATTGTGTCTATTGGATTATATTGTGTATTTGATGATATTGTGAGTCAAAATAATTATGCAATAGGTTTACTGCCTTGTATTTCTTTTTGTCGTGTGGCGGGTCGGGAAATAGTGAAGTTTGGGGACGACTCCGTTGTTTTAATTGTTGGATATTTAGAGTGTTTTGGCGGGGTCTGGACCCGTTTTACCGGGGTAATGTTCGTGTTGTGGGAGGTTCTGCCGGATTGTAGAATTCTCCGAGTCGAGATTCTTTAGATAGTCAGTCCTAGGAGTCTAGACCTAGGATTAATGATCGATTGTTTCAGCTGCTTTGATAAATTGTTTTCCGTGATTAGATGATCTGTTCGGCTCGCTCGGCCCAACCTAGGCATCGGAGCGAGCTAGGAGGCTCAACTCGTGAGTTAAAGTCATTTAATCCTTGCGCTATCATAGTCCGATTTTAATATGCTATTTAGAATTTGTGCTTAATATGATTATTAGTATCGCAAAATAAATGATTTCACTTGATTATTAATATTTGAAATAATATAAATATTATTATTAGTATGTTATAATAAGACAAACGTTATTATTTTTTCCCCTCACAAATTGCACGTTGTTTTATCTTAAATCTTTATTCTTTATTTCGATATGTGTTGGATGAGTTCATCAGATAATGATATTTATTATATGTGATGATTGCGAATTGGGAAATGTGGCTTGTAGAACATGCCGCCTGATGGGTTACATCAGGACCGTGTGCACACCGGTAATGATCATGGACATGTAATAAGATTTTCATGGGTTTGCCCTGGTCGAGCATGGCTCTCTGGGCTGATTTGTGTAAATTGCCGGAGGTAAGGTCCCTGGTCGAGCATTGCTCTCGGGGCGCCAGTCTTATTGGATTAAGAGAGCCGAATGGCTACTAGATTTCTTATTTGGATACTTAAGTGACCATATCGGAGGTAAGGTCCCTGGTCGAGCATTACCCCGGCCATCTTATTGGATTAAGAGAGCCGAATGGCTACTAGATTTTGGGGTTTAGGGTTCTACCGAGCCACTCGTCCCGTAAAAGTAAAAATATATTTTTATTTATTCATTTATTAATTTATTGTGGTATGATTATAATATGGATTGTATTTACGTGCATGGTTGATATTTTGATTCGAATGATTAATATTTTATGTGAAGGAAATAGTAGGGTAAGGATTATAGTATGGTTTGATATAACGATTTGAATAATCTATGATTTCCGAGGAAGAAGCAATAGTCCCTAGATTATTTGATTTTAACTCACTCGACCCATACCCATTTATATTCTTTTCAGATTTGTGGACCGTTAGTTCTCCCGCGACTCTTATTCAAAGAATCCGACTCCTTCATCATCGGGTGATGTATTTGATTTGGTATGTAAATTGGTAAATCTTAGATTCTCCGCGGTAGTAATAGTAGATGTATCAGTTTGTAAATTTTCCGAGTTTCAGTCTCGCCTAGTTCTTCCGCGACCGATTAAATTATGTAAAATGTAGCATTTAAGATAATTTATGGTTTTAATAATATTAATTTGAGATGAGATTTGTTTAAACTGGAGTGTCGGGTTACTACTTGCCTCGGTGGTTTTAAGCCTACCCATTCCCTAGTGCCGGTCATGGGCCCACGGGTGGGGTCGTGACATTGTAAATGTGGTATATTTATCAATATATAAAAATAACCCCGTAAAATATGTATATTTATGAATATGAGTAAACAACCCCGTAAAAGTAGTGTAATTGCGAGTCTGAGAAAACAGCCTCGTAGAAGGGGTAAATTTTTTAATATGAGAAATCAACACTGTAATACCAGGATGTTTATCAACCGGAGAAAATAATTCTGTAATTTTGGTATATTTGTGAGTATGAGAAAACAACCCCTTAAATGGGTTAATTTTATAATATGTGAAAATAACCCCATAAAAGGGTTATATTTGTCGATATAAGAAAATAACCTCGTAAAACATATAAACTTATGAATTTGAGAAAACAACCCCATAATAGTGCTAATAATTTAATATGAGAAAACTACCTCGTAAAAGTGGTCTATTTATCAATATAAGAAAATATCCCCATAAAACGTGTATTTTCATGAATGTAAGAAAACAACCTCGCAAAATTTGTGTAATTGTGAGTCTGAGAAAACAGCCTCGTAGTAGGGGTAAATTTTTTAATATGAGAAAACAACCCCGTAATACAGGGGTATTTATCAATCTGGGAAAATAATCTCGTAATTTTGGTATATTTGTGAGTATGAGAAAACAACCCCTTAAATAGGTTAATTTTATAATGTGAGAAAACAACCCCATAAAAGGGTTATATTTGTCGATATAAGAAAATAACCCCGTAAAACGTGTATATTTATGAATTTGTCAAAACAACCCCAAAATAGTGCTAATAATTTAATATGAGAAAACGACCTCGTAAAAGTGCTATATTTATCAATATAAGAAAATAACCCAGTAAAACATGTAAATTTATGAATTTGTCAAAACAACGGCTTAATAGTGTTAATAATATTATATGAGAAAACGACCCCATAAGAGTGGTATATTTATCAATATACGAAGGTAACTCCGTAAAACATGTATATTTATGAATCAGAGAAAACAAACTCGTAAAAGTAGTGTAATTACGAGTCTGAGAAAACATCCACGTAGAAGGGGTAAATTTCTTAATATTGGAAAACAACTCCGTAAGAGGTGTACATTTATAAATATTAGAAAATAACCCCATAATACGGGAATATTTATCAATCGGAGAAAATAACCCCGTAAATTTGGTATATTTGTGAGTATGAAAAAACAACACCTTAAATGGGTTAATTTTATGATATGAGAAAACAACTCGTAAAAGGGGTATATTTGTCGATATAAGAAAATAGCCTCGTAAAACGTGTAAATTTATGAATTTGACAAAATAACTCTATAATAGTGCTAATCATTTAATATGAGAAAAGGACCCCATAAAAAGTATATTTATAAATATATGAAAATAACTCCACCAAACGTGCATATTTATGAATCTGAGAAAACAACCCCGTAAAAGTAGTGTAATTGCGAGTCTAAGAAAACAGCCTCATAGAAGGGGTAAATTTTTAATATGAGTAAACAACCCCGTAAGAGGCGTATATTTATAAATATTAGAAAACAAGCCCGCAATACAGGGATATTTACCAATCGGAGAAAATAACCTCGTAATTTTGGAATATTTGTGAGTATAAAAAACAACGCCTTAAATGTGTTAATTTTAGAATATGAGAAAACAAACCCGTAAAAGGGGTATATTTGTCGATATAAGAAAATAACCCCGTAAAATGTGTAAATTTATGACTTTGATAAAATAACCTCAAAATAGTGCTAATAATTTAATCTGAGAAAACGACCCCGTAAAAGTGGTATATTTATCAATATAAGAAAATAACCTTGTAAAACGTATATATTTATGAATTTGAGAAACAACCCCTAAAAGTAGAGTGATTGCGAGTCTGAGAAAATAGCCTCGTGGAAGCGGTAAATTTTTAATATGAGAAAACAACCATGTAATACGGGGATATTTATCAATCGGAGAAAATAACTCCGTAATTTTGGTGTATTTGTGAGTATGAGAAAACAATCCCTTAAATAGGTTAATTTTATAATATGAGAAAACAACCCCGTAAAAGGGGTATATTTATCGATATAAGAAAATAACCCCGTAAAACGTGTAAATTTATGAATTTGAGAAAACAACCCCATAATAGTGCTAATAATTTAATATGAGAAAACGACCTTGTAAAAGTAGTATATTTATCAATATAAGAAAATAACACAGTAAAATTTGTATATTTATGAATATGAGAAAACAACTCCGTAAAAGTAGTGTAATTGCGAGTTTGAGAAAACAGCCTCGTAGAAGGGGTAAATTTTTTTAATATGAGAAAACATCCCCGTGAAAGGGTTATATTTATAAATATTAGAAAACAACCCCGTAATACGGTGATATTTATTAATCGGAGCAAATAACCCGGTAATTTGTGCATATTTATGAGTATCGGAAAACCACCCTTAAATGGGTTAATTCTAGAGTATGAGAAAACAAAATCGTAAAAGGAGTATATTTGTCGATATAAGAAAACAACCCCGTAAAACACGTAATTTTATCAATTTGACAAAACAACCCCAAAATGGTGCTAATAATTTAATATGAGAAAACAACCCCGTAAAGTGGTATATTTATCAATATAAAAAAATAACCCTGTAAAATGTGTATATTTATGAATCTGAGAGAACAATCCCGTAAAAGTAGTGGAACTGGGAGTTTGATAAAATAGCCTCGTAGAATGGGTAAATTTTTTAATATGAGAAAATAACCCCGTAATAGGGGTATATTTATAAATATTAGAAAATAACCTTGTAATACAAGAATGTTTATCAATCAGAGAAAATAATCCCGCAATCTTGGTATATTTGTGAGTATGGGAAAATAACTCCTAAATGGGTTAATTTTAGAGTAAGAGAAAACAACCCCGTAAAGGGGGTATATATGTCGATATAAGAAAATAATCCCATAAAACGCGTAAATTTATGAATTTGACAAAACAACCCCATAATAGTGCTAATAATTTAATATGAGAATACGACCCCGTAAAAGTAGTATATTTATCAATATAAGAAAATAATCCGTAAAACATGTATATTTATGAATCTGAGAAAACAACCCCGTAAAAGTAGTGTAATTGCGAGTCGGAGAAAACAGCCTCAGTAAAAGGGGTAAAATTTTTAATATGAGAAAACAACCTCGTTATACGAGGATATTTATCAATCAGAGAAAATAACCCCGTAATTTTGGCATATCTGTGAGTATGAGAAAATAACCCCTTAAATGGGTTAATTTTATAATATGAGAAAACATCTCGTAAAAGGGGTATATTTGTGGATATAAGAAAATAGCCCCGTAAAACTTGTAAATTTATGAATTTGACAAAACAACTCTATAATAGTGCTAATAATTTAATATGAGAAAACGATCCTGTAAAAGTGGTGTATTTATCGGTATAAGAAAATAACCCCGTAAAATGTGTATATTTATGAATGTGAGAAGACAACACCGTGAAAGTAGTGGAATTGTGAGTCTGAGAAAACAGCCTCGTAGAAGGGGTAAATTTTTTAATATGAGAAAACAACACCGTAATACGGGAATATTTATCATCCGAATAAAATAACCCCGTAATTTTGATATATTTGTGAGTATGGGAAAACAACCCCTTAAATAGATTAATTTTAGAGTATGATAAAACAATCCTGTAAAAGGGGTATATTTATGGATATAAGAAAATAACCCGTAAAACATATAAATTTATGAATTTACCAAAATAACCCAATAATAGTGCGAAGAATTTAATATGAGAGAATGACATTGTAATACGGGGATATTTATCAATCGAAGAAAATAACCCCGTAATTTTGGTATATTTGTGAGTATGAGAAAACAATCCCTTAAATGGGTTAACTTTGTAATTTGAGAAAACAACCACATAAAAGGGATATATTTGCCGATATAAGAAAATAACCCTCATAAGACGTGTGAATTTATGAATTTGACAAAACAACCCCATATGCTAATAATTTAATATGAGAAACATCTCCGCAGCGATATATTTATCAATATAAGAAAATAACTCCAGAAAACCTGTGATATTTATAAATCTAACAAAGCAACCTCGTAGGAAAAGTAATCAGAATTTGCGTAGTCTTAAAAAACCTGGATCAGAAGGGTAAATTTTTAATATGAGAAAACAACCCCGTAAGACGGGATATTTATCAACTGGAGAGAATAACCCATAATTTTGTATATCGAGTATGAGAAAACAACAAACTTTTGGGAGGCGAGAAAATAACCTCAAAAAAGGGTATCGACATATAAGATAAACTCCGTGAAAACTAAATTTATGAATTTGACAAAACAACCCCAAAGTAGTGCTAATAATTTAATATGAGAAAATGACCCCGTAAAAGTGGTATATTTATGCATATAAGAAAATAACCTCATAAAACATGTATTTTTATGAATCTGAGAAAACAACCTTGTAAAAATAGTGTAATTGCGAGTATGAGAAAACAGCCTCGTAGAATGGCTAAATTTTTTAATATGAGAAAACAACCCTGTAATACGGGGATATTTATTAATCGGAGAAAATAACCCCGTAATTTTTTTATTTTTGTGAGTATGAGAAAACAAACCCTAAAATGGTTTAATTTTAGAATATAAGAAAACAACCCCGTAAAAGCGATATATTTGTCAATATAACAAAATAACCCCGAAAAACGTGTAAATTGATGAATTTGAAAAAACAACCCCATAATAGTGCTAATAATTTAATATGAGAAAACGACCCCATAAAAGTATTATATTTATCAATATAAGAAAATCACAGTAAAACTTGTATATATATGAATCTGAGAAAACAACCCCGTAAAAGTAGTATAATTATGAGTCTGAGAAAACAGCCTCGTAGAAGGGGTATATTTTTTAATATGAGAAAACAACCCCGTAATACGAGGATATTTATCAATCGGAGAAAATAACCACGTAATTTGTGCATATTTGTGAGTATCTGAAAAAACACTTAAATGGGTTAATTTTAGACTGTGAGAAAACAACATCGTAAATGGGTTATATTTGTCAATATAAGAAAATAACCCCGTAAAACATGTAAATTTTAAATTTGACAAAACAACCCCAAAATAGTGCTAATAATTTAATATGAGAAAATGACCCCGTAAAAGTGGTATATTTATCAATATAAAAAGATAACCCCGTAAAACATGTATATTTATGAAGTCGGAAAACAACCCCGTAGTAGTAATTGGTAGTCCGAAAATACCGTGAGAAAGGGTAAATTTTTTAATATAAGAAAACAACCCCGTACTATGGAAATATTTATCAATCAGAGAAAATCACCTATAATTTTGCTATATTTGGGAGTATGAGAAAACAATCCGTTAAATTGGTTAATTTTAGAGTATGAGAAAACAACTCTATAAAAGAGGTATATTCATCGATATAAGAAAATATCCTCGTAAAACGTGTAAATTTGTGAATTTGACAAAACAACCCCAATATAGTGCTAATAATTTAATATGAGAAAGCGACCCCGTAAAAGTGGTATATTTATCAATATAAAAAATAACCAAGTGAAACGTGTATATTAATGAATCTGAGAAAACAACCCCGTAAAAGTAGTCTAATTACGAGTTTGAGAAAATAGCCTCGTAGAAGGGGTATATTTTTTAATATCAGAAAACATCCCCGTAATACGGGGATATTTATCAATCGGAGAAATAACCCCGTAATTTCGGTATATTTGGGAGTATGAGAAAACAATCCCTTAAATGGGTTAATTTTAGAGTATGAGAAAACAACCCCATAAAAGTGGTATATTTGTCGATATAAGAAAATAACCCCGCAAAACGTGTAAATTTATGAATTTGACAAAATAACCCCATAATTGTGTTAATTATTTAATATGAGAAAACGACACCGTAAAAGTGATATGTTTATCAACATAAAAAAACTACCCCGTAAAACGTGTATATTTATGAATATGAGAAAAGAACCCCGTAAAAGTAGTGTAATTGCGAGTCTGAGAAAACAGCCTCATAGAAGAGATAAATTTCTTAATATGAGAAAACAACCCCGCAATACGAGGATATTTCTCAATCGGAGAAAATAGCCTCGTAATTTTGGTATATGTGTGAGTATGAGAAAAGAACCCCTTAAATAGGTTAACTTTATAATATGAGAAAACAACCCCGTAAAAGGGATATATTTGCCGATATAAGAAAATAACCCCATAAGACGTGTGAATTTATGAATTTGACAAAACAACCCCATAATAGTGCTAATAATTTAAAATGAGAAAACGACCCCGTGAAAGTGGTATATTAATCCATATAAAAATATAATCCCCTAAAATGTGTATATTTATGAATTTGGGAAAACAATCCCGTAATACGGGAAAATTTATCAATCGGAGAAAATAACCTCGTAATTTTGGTATATTATTGAGTATGGGAAAACAATCCCTTAAATGGGTTAACTTTATAATATGAGAAAACAACCCCGTAAAAGGGATATATTTGCCGATATAAGAAAATAACCCCGTAAGACATGTGAATTTATGAATTTGGCAAACAACCCGATAAGAGTGCTAATAATTTAATATGAGAAAATAACCCCGTAAAAGTGGTATATTTATCAATATAAAAAATAACTCCGTAAAATGTGTATATTTATGAATCTAAGAAAACAACCCGTAAAAGTAGTGTAATTGCGAGTCTGAGAAAACAGCCTCGTAGAAGAGGTAAATTTTTTAATATGAGAAGACAACCCCGTAATACGGGAATATTTATCAATCTGAGAATATAACCTTGTAATTTTGATATATTTATGAGTATGAGAAAACAATCCCTTAAATGGGTTAACTTTATAATATGAGAAAAAACCCCATAAAAGGGATATATTTGCCAATATAAGAAAATAACCCCGTAAGACGTGTGAATTTATGAATTTGGCAAAACAACCCCATAAGAGTGCTAATAATTTAATATGAGAAAATAACCCCGTAAAAGTGGTATATTTATCAATATAGAAATTAATCCCGTAAAACGTGTATATTTATGAATCTAAGATGACAACCCGTAAAAGTAGTGTAATTGCGAGTCTGAGAAAACAGCCTCGTAGAACGGGTAAATTTTTTAATATGAGAAAACAACCCCATAATACGTGGATATTTATCAATCGTGAAAATAACCCCGTAATAGTGCTAATAATTTAATATGAGGGAACGACCCCGTAAAAGTGGTATGTTTGTCAATATAAAAAAAATAATCCTGTAAAACGTGTAAATTTATGAATATGAGAAAAGAATCCCGTAAAAGTAGTGTAATTGCGAGTCTGAGAAAAGAGCCTCGTAGAAGGGTTAAAATTTTTAATATGAGAACACAACCCCGTAATAAGGGGATATTTATCAATCGGAGAAGATAGCCCCGTAATTGTGGTATATTTGTGAGTATAGAAAATAACCCCTTTAATGGGTTAATTTTAGAATATGAGAAAACAACCCTGTGAAAGGGGTATATTTGCCGATATAAGAAAATAACCCCGTAAGAAGTGTGAATTTATGAATTTGACAAAACAACCCGATAATAGTGCTAATAATTTAATACGAGAAAATGATCCCGTAAAAGTAGTATAATTGGTAGTCTGAGAAAACAGCCTCGTAGAACGGGTAAATTTTTTAATATGAGGAAAAAACCCCGTAAGAGGCATATATTTATAAATATTAGAAAACAACCCCGTAATACGATGATATTTATCAATCGGAGAAAATAACCCCGTAATTTTTGTATATTTATGAGTATGAAGAAACAGCCCCTTTAATGGGTTAATTTTAGAATATGAGAAAACAACCCTGCAGAAGGGGTATATTTGTCAATATAAGAAAATAACCGTGTAAAACATGTAAATTTATGAATTTGACTAAACAACCCCATAATAGTCCTAATAATTTAATATGAGAAAACGACTCCGTAAAAGTGGTATATTTATCAATATAAGAAAATAACCCCGTAAAATGTGTATATTTATGAATCTGAGAAAACCACCCCGTAAAAGTAGTGTAATTGTGAGTCTGAGAAAATAGCATCGTAGAAGGGGTAATTTTTTTAATATGATAGAACAACCCCGTAATACGGGCAGATTTATCAATCGGAGAAAATAACCCCGTAATTTTGGTATATTTGTGAGTATGAGAAAACAACCCCTTAAATGGGTTAACTTTATAATATGAGAAAACAAACCCGTAAAGTGATATATTTGCCTATATAAGAAAATAACCTCGTAAGCCGTGTAAATTTATGAATTTGACAAAACAACCCTAGAATAGTGCTAATAATTTAATATGAGAAAATGACCCCGTAAAAGTTTTATATTTATCAATATAAAAAAGATAACCACGTAATAAGTGTATATTTATGAATCGAAGAAAGCAACCACGTAAAAGTAGTGTAATTGCGAGTCTCAGAAAACAGACTCGTAGAAGGGGTAAATTTTTTAATATGAGAAAACAACCTCGAAATAAGAGCGTATTTACCAATCGGATAAAATAGCCCCATAATTTTAGTATATTTGGGAGTATGAGAAAACAATCCCTTAAATTGGTTAATTTTAGAGTATGAGAAAACAATCCCGTAAAAGGGGTATATTTGTCGATATAAGAAAATTTCCCTATAAAACGTGTAAATTGAT
>NC_063259.1:9615474-9711583 GCF_019578655.1 Ricinus communis
AACATCCCCGTAAAAGGGGTATCTTTATGAATATGAGAAACCAACCCTGTACGAAGAGTATATTTATGAGTATAAGAAAGCAACCCTGTAAACAGAGTATATATATGAATATGAGAAAACCACCCCGTAAGAGGGGTATATTTCTATGAGAAAATATCCGTGTAAAAGGGATATATTTATGAATATGAGAAAAGAACCCTGTATAGGGGTATAATTGTGAGTATGAGAAAGCAACCATGTAAAAGGGGTATATTTATGAATATAAGAAAATAACTCTGTAAGAGCGGTATATTTACGAGTATGAGAAAATAATACCGTAAAAGGGGTATATTTATTAATATCATAAATAAACCTCGTGAGAGTGTTATAATTATAAATATTAGAAAACAAACGCATACAAGGGATATATGTGAGTATGAGAATACAATCCCGTAAAAAGGGTATATTTATGAATATAAGTAAAAAACTACATCAGACGGGTATATTTTGAGTATGAGAAAACTATTTCCTAAAAGTGGTATATTTTTTAATATGAGAAAATAACCCCGCAGAGATATATTTGTAAATATTAGAAAACAACCCCGTGAGAGGGCTATGTCTATAAGTATGAGAAAAGAACCTCGTAAAATGGGTATCTTTATAAGTATGAGAAAACAATCCCATAAGAGGGATATATTTGTGAGTATCAGAAAACAGCCCCATAAAAGGGGTTTATTTTTTAATATGAGAAAACAACCCCGTAAGAGGGGTATATTTTTAAATATTAGAAAACAACCCCATAGGAGGGGTATATTTGTGTGTATGAGAAACCAACCCCGTATAAAGGGTATATTTAGGAATATGAGAAAACAATCTCGTAAAAAGGGTATATTTGTGAATATGAGAAAACAACCCCGCAAGAGGGGTATATTTTTTAATATGAGAAAACAACCCCGTAAAAGGCATATGATTAGTAATATGAGAAAACAACCCCATCAGGGACGTATATTTATGTGTGAGAAAAAAATCTTGTAAAAGGGTTATATTAGTTAATATGAGAAAATAACCCCCTAAGGGGGAGTATAGTTGAAAATATTAGAAAATCAACCCCTATGAGGGATATATTTATGAGTATGGGAAAGCAACTGTGTAAAAAAGGTATATTTATAAGTATGAGAAAACAACCCCATAAGAGGGGTATATTTATGAGTATGAAAAAACAATCCCGTTAAAGGAGTATATTTGTTAATATGAGAAAACAACCCTATAACAGGAGATAGCTGTAAGTATTAGAAGACAACCCCGTATGATAGGTATATTTTTTAGTATGAAAGAACAACCTCGTGCCTCGTGAAAAGGGTATATTCATGAGTATGAAAAAATAACCCCGTAAGAGGGGTATATTTTTTAGTATTATAAAAAAAATCCGGAAGAGGGATATATTTATGAGTATGAGAAAATAATCTCGTAAAAGGAGAATATTTATTAATATGAGAAAATAATCTTGGAAGAGATGTAAAGTTGTAAATATTAGAAAACAACCTCGAAACAGGGGTATAATTTTTAGTATTAGAAAAAAAAACCCCGTAAAGGGGTTTATTTTTTAATATGAGAAAACCGCCCCGTAAGAGGGGTATATTTGTAAATAATCCAAAACAGCCCAATAAGAGGAGTTATTTGTGAATATAAGAAACCAAATATGTTGAATGGGTATATTTATAAATATGAGAAGACAATCTCGTACGAGGGGTATATTTGTGAGTATGAGAAATCAACCCTGTAAAAGTAGTATATTTATAAATATAAGAAAAGATCTCCGAACGAGGGGTATATCTGTGATATGAGATAACGACCCTGTAAAAAGGATATCTTTGTAAATATGAGAAACCAATCCCGTGTGAGGGGTATATTTGGGAGTGTGAGAAAGCAACCCCGTAAACGGGGTATATAAATGAATATGAGAAAACAACCCCGTAAGAGGGGTATATTTTATGAGTATGAGGAAAAAATTTCGTAAAAGCGGTATATTTATTAATATAAGGAAACAACCCCGAAAGTGGGTTATAATTATGAGTTTGAGAAAACACCCCATAACAGAGGTATATTTTTTAGTATGAGAAAACTACCCCGTAAAAAGGTTATATATATGAGTATGAGAAAACAACCACGTGAGGGGGGTACATTTGTGAGTATGAGAAAACAACCACGTGAGAGGGGTACATTTATGAGTATGAGAAAAAAATCCCGTAAAACGTGTATATTATTTAATATGAGAAACAACCTGGTAACACGAGTATATTTATGAGGATCAGAAAACAACACCGTAAAATGGGTATATTTTTTAATATGTGAAAACAATCTCGTAAGAGGGGTATATTTCTAAATATTAGAGAACAACCCCGTAAGAATGGTATATTTTTTAGTTTAAGTAAACAATCTCCTAAAAGCGGTATATATATGAGTTTGAGAAAACAATTCTGAAAGGGTACATTTTTAATATGATAAAACAACCCTATAAGAGGGGTATCTTTGTGAATATGAGAAACCAACTCTGTAGAAAGTGTATATTTGTGAGTATAAGAATACAACCTCGTAAATATGCGAAAACAACCCCGTAAGAGGGGTATACTTATAAATATGAAAAAAAGCCTGTATGAGTGATATATTTATGAGTATGAGAAAGCAATCCTCTAAATGAGAAAACAACCCCAAAAGAAGGATATATTTATAAATATTAAAAAATAATCCTATAACAGGGGTATATTTCTGAGTATAAGATAACACCTCGTAAAAGGGGTATATTTGTTAATATAAGAAAACAACCCCGTAAGTGAGGTACATTTATGAGTATGAGAAAACAACCGTGTAAATGGGGTGCATTTATGAATACAAGAAAAGAACGCCATAAGAGGGGTATATTGATGAGTATGAGAAAACAACCCCGTACGAGGGGTAGAATTGTAAGTATGAGAAAGCAATCCCGTAAAAAGGGTATATTTTTTAATATGAGAAGAAAATCCCGTAAAAGGAGTATGTTTGTAAATATTACAAATCAACCCCGTAAGAAAGGTATCTTTGTGAGTATGAGAAAACAATCTTGTAAAAAGGATCTATTTATGAATACGAGAAAAGAACCCCGTACGAGGGGTATATTTGTGAGTATGAGAAAGCAACCATGGAAAGGGGGGTCTCTTTGTTAATATGTGAAAACAACCCTGCAAGTGGGGTACATTTACAAATATTAGAAAACAATCCCGTAAGAGGGGTATATTGATGAGTATGAGAAAACAATATAGTGAAAATGGTATATTTATGAATATGAGAAAAGAACCCCGTACGAAGGGTATATTGGCGAGTATGAGAGAACAACCCCGTAAAAGGAGTATATTTGTTAATTTGAAGAAACAACCCCGTAAGAGAGTTACATTTGAAAATATTAGAAAACAACCCCGCAACAGTATGAGAAAACAACCGTATAAAATGAGTGTATTTATGAGTATGAGAAAACAAACCCGTGAGATGGGTAGAGTTGTGAATACGAGAAACTAACCCCGTAAAAGGTGTATATTTTTTAATATGAGAAAATAACCCCGTAAGAGGAGTATATTTATAAATATTACAAATCAACCCTGTAAGAGGGGTATCGTCCTGATTATGACCAAACAACTCCGTAAAAAGGGTATATTTATGAGTACGAGAAAAGAACCCCGTATAAGAGGTACATTTATGAGTATGAGAAAGCAACTCCGTAAAGGGGGTAACTTAGTTAATATGCGAAAATAACCCTGTAAGAGGCGTATATTTGTAAATATTAGAAAACAACCTCATTGCAAGGGTATATTTTTAGTATGAGAAAATAACCTCGTAAAAGGGGTATATTCGTTAATATAAGAAAAGAACCCCGTAAATGGGGTACATTTATGAATATGAGAAAACAACCTTGTAGAAGGGGTATATTTATGAATACAAGAAATGAACCTCGTTAAATGGGTATATTGATGAGTATGAGAAAACAACCCCGTAAAAAGAATATATTTATGAATATGAGAAAATAACCCCGTACGAGGGGTATATTTGTGAGTATGAGGAAGCAATCCCGTCAAAGGAGTATTTTTATAATATAAGAAAACAACCTCGGAATAGGAGTACACTTATAAATATTAGAAAATAACCCCGTTAGAGGGGTATATTTGTTAGTATGAGAAAACAACCCTGTAGAAATGGTATATATATGAATATGAGAAAGTAACCCCTTACGAAGGGTATATTTGTGAGTATGTGAAAGCAATCCCGTAAAAGAGGTATATATATGATGATGAGAAAACAAGCTCATAAAAGGGGTATATAGATGAGTGTGAGGAAACAACCACATAAATTGGGTGAATTTATGAGTATGAGAAAATAAACCCGTGAGATGGGTACATTTGTGAGTCTGAAAAAACAACCATGAAATGTGTATATTTTTTAATATAAGAAAATAACTCCGTAAGACGGGTATATTTGTAAATAATGCGAAATAACCCCGTAAAAGATGTATACTTGTGAGTATGAGAAACCAACCCCGTAGAAAGGGTATATTTATGAATATGAGAAAACAACTCGGTATGAGGGGTATATTTGTGATTATGGCAAAGCAACCCCGTAAAAAGGGTATATTTATGAATATGAAAAAACAACCGCGTAAGATGGGTATCATTATGAGTGTGAGAGAACAACCCCATAAAAGGGTATCTTTGTTAATATATGATAACAACCATGTACGAGCGCTATATCTATAAATATTAGAAAACAACCATGTTAGAGCGGTATATTTTTGAGTATGAGAAAACAACACCGTAAAAGAGGTATATTCGTCAATATTAGAAAATAACCCCATAAGTGAGGTACATTTATAAGTATCAGAAAACAACCCTATTAATGGGGTATATTTATGAATACGAGAAAAGAACCCGTAAATGGGGTATATTGATGATTATGAGAGAACAACCCCGTAAAAGGGGTATATTTATTAATTTGAGAAAATAACCCCATAAGAGAGGTACATTTGCAAATATTAGAAAATAACCCTGCAACAAGGGTATTCTATAAGTATGAGAAAACAGCCGCATATACTGAGTGTATTTATTAGTTTGAGAAAATAAACCCGTGAGAGGGGTGCATTTGTGAGTATGAGATAATAACCCCGTAAAAGGTTATATTTCTTAATATGAGAAAACAACTCCTTAAGAGAGATATATTTGTAAATATTAAAAATCAACCCCGCGAGAGCGGTATGTTTGTGAGTATGAGAAAACAACCCCTTAACATGGTATCTTTGTTAATATGCGAAAACAACCTAGTTAGAGGGGTATATTTTTGAAAATTAGGAAACAACCCCATCACGAGGTATATTTGTCAGTATGGGAAAACAACCCCGTAAAACTGGTATATTTGCCGATATAACTAAGGAACCCCATAAGTTAGGCACATTTATGCGTATGAAAGGACAACCCCATAAAAGGGGTATATTCGTTAATATAAGAAAACAACCCCATAAATGGGGTACATTTATGAGTATGATAAAACAACCCTGTTAACTTGGTATACTTATGAATACGAGAAAAGAACCCGTAAGAGGGGTAGATTGGTGAGTATGAGAGAACAACCCCGTAAAAGGGATATATTTGTTAATTTAAGAAAACAACCCCGAAAGAGAGGTACATTGCAAATATTCGGAAACAATCCTACAACAGGGGTATATTTGTAAGTATGAGAAAACAACCGCATAAAATGAGTGTATTTATGAGTATGAGAAAACAAACCCATAAGAGTGGTATATTTATGAGTATAAGAAAGAAACCCCATAAAAAGGGTATATTCATGAATATAAGAAAACCACCCGGTAAGAAAGGTATATTTTTAGTATGAGAAAACAACCTCGTAAAAGATGTATGTTTATACATATGAGAAAATAACCACGAAAGAGGGGTATATTAGAAGAGAATCCTGAAACTGGGTATATTTATGAATATGAGAAAATAACCGCGTAGAAGGGGTAGATTTGTGAGTATGAAAAATAATATTGTAAATGGCAATATATTTATGAATACGAGAAAACAACCTGTAAGAGTGGTTTATTTATATGAGTATGAGAAAATTACCCCATTAAAGGGGTATCTTTATTAATATTCAAAAATAATCCTGTAAGACGGTTATATTTATAAACATTAGAAAATAACCTTGTAACAGGGGTATATTTGTGCGTGTGAGAAAATAACTCCGCAAGAGGGGTATATTTGTAAATAATAGAAAGTAACCCCGCAAGAGGGGTATAATTATGAATATGAGAAAACAACCCCGTATAAGGGGCATATTTGTGAGTATGAGAACCAACATCGTAAAAGGGATATATTTATGAATATGAGAAAACAACTCCGTACGAGAGGTATATTTGTGAGTATGAGATAACAACTGTAAAAAGAATATTTTTGTAAATACGAGAAACCAAACCCGTACGAGGGGTATATTTGTGAGTATGAGAAAGCAACCTTGTAAAAGGGAAATATTTATTAATATAAGAAAACAATCCCGTAAGAGGGGTTAATTTGTAAATATTAGAAAACAAACCAGTAATAGGGGTATATTTGTAAGTATGAGAAAACAACCACATAAAAGGGGTAATATTTACGAGTATAAGAAAACAACCCCATATGAGGTGTATAATTGTGAGTATGAGAAAGTAACCCTATAAAAGGGGTATATTTATTAATATGAGAAAACAACTACATAAGAGGGGTATAGTTGTAAATATTTAGAAACAACTCCGTACGAATGGTATGTTTCTGAGTATGAGAAAAAACCATGTAAAAGGGGTATATTTATGAGTATGAGAAAACAATCCCGTAAGAGGGATATATTTGTGAGTATGAGAAAACAACCCCGTAAAAAGGGTATATTTATGAATATGACAAAACAACCCTTTACAAGGGTTATAATTATGAGTATGAGAAAGTAACCCTATAAAAGGGGTATATTTATAAATATGAGAAAACAACCCCGTTAGAGGATTATATTTCGAGTATGAGAAATTAATCTCAGAAATGGGTATATTTGTTATACGAGAAAATAACTCTATAAGAGGGGTATAGTTGTAAATATTTGAAAATAACCCCTCACGAGGGGTATGTTTGTGAGTATGAGAAAACAACCTTGTAAAAGGGGTATATTTATAAGTATGAGAAAATAACCCTGTAAGAGGGGTATATTTGTGAGTACGGGAAATCAACCCTGTAGAAAGGGTATATTTATGAATTTGAAAAAACAACCCCATGTGAGAGGTGTGTTTGTGAGTATGAGAAAGCAACCCCGTAAAAGTGGTATATTTATGAATATGAGAAAACAACCACATAAGAGAGGGCATATATTTAAGTATAAGAAAACAACCCCATAAAAGGCGTATGTTTATTAATATGAGAGAACAATCCCATCAGAAGGGTATATTTATGAGTATGAGAAAATGATACCGTAAAAGGGAGTATATTTATTAATATGAGAAAACAACCCCCTACGTCGGGTGCCTTTTTTAGTACGAGAACCACCTTGTAAACGGGATATATTTGTTAAATGAGAAACAAACTTATAAGAGGGGTATATTTTTGAGTATGAGAAAACAATCTTGTAAATGAGGTATATTTGTTAATATGAGAGAACAACCGCGTAATAGGGGATAGTTTTTAATTATTAGAAGACAACCTCGTACGAGAGGTATATTTGTGAGTGTTAGAAAACAACCTCGTAAAAGGGCTATATTCATGAGTATGAGAAAATAACCCCGTAAGAGGGTTATATTTCTGTGTATCAGAAAACAACCTCGTAAGAGAGGTATATTTGTTAATATGAGAAAATAACCCCGTAAGAATGGTATATTTGTAAATATTATAAAACAACTCCGTAGTAAGGGTATATTTGTAAGTATATGAAAATAAACGCCTAAGAAGGTTTTATTTATGAGTATGAGAAAACAATCCTATGAGAGGGTTACTTTTATAAGTATGAGAAAATAATCTCGTACGAGGGGTATATTTGTGAATATGAGATAACAATCCCGAAATAAGGGTATCTTTATGAATATGAGAAACCAACCCGTACGAAGGGTATATTTATGAGTATGAGAAAGCAACCCTATAGACAAGGTATATATATGAATATGAGAAAACCACCCCATAAGAGGGGTACATTTCTCAGTATGAGAAACTATCCCGGTAAAAGGGTTATATTTATGAATATGAGAAAATAACCCCATACGAGTGGTATAATTGTGAGTATGAAAAAGCAACCCTGTAAAAGGGGTATATTTATTAACATGAGAAAACAACCTGCAAGAGCGGTATATTTATTAGTTTGAGAAAATAATAACGTGAAAGGGGTATATTAGTCAATATAATAAAATAACCTCGTAAGAGTGGTATAGTTGTAAATATCAGAAACAAACTCGTACAAGGGATATATGTGTGAGTATGAGAATGCAAACCTATAAAAGGGATATATTTATGAATATAAGAAAACAACGTCAGCGGACGAGTATATTTTGAGTATGACATATCAATTTCATAAAAAGGATATATTTTTTAATATGAGGAAACAAGAAATATATTTTTAAATATTAGAAAACAACCGCGTAAGAGGGGTATATTTGTGAGTGTGATAAACCAACCCTTTAGAATGGGTATATTTATATTTATGAGAAAACAATCACGTAGTAGGGATATAATTGTGAGTATAAGAAAGCAACCCCGTAAAAGGGGTATATTTATGAATATAATAGAACCACCCCTCTTAGTTTGAGAAAACAACCCCATGAAAGCCGTATGTTTATTAATATGAAAAAAGAAACCACGTAAAAGGGGTATATTGGGAAATATTAGAAGACAACCCCAAAACTGGATATATTTGTCAATATGAGAAAACAACCTCATAGAAAGGGGTAGATTTGTGAGTATGAGAAAACAACCCCGAAAGTGGGATACATTTAAGAGTATGAAAAAACAACCATGTAAATGGCATATATTTATGAATACAAGAAAATAAGCCCCATTAGAGGTGTTTATTTATGAGTATAAGAAAATTACCCCGTTAAAGGGATATATTTGTTAATATTCGAAAACAATACTGTAGGAGGGGTATATTGGTGAATATTAGAGAAGAACCTCATAACAGGGGTATATTTTTTAGTATGAGTATATTTGTAAATAATAGAAAGCAACCTCGTAAAAGGAGTATATTTGTGAATATGAAAAATCAACTCCATGGAAAAGGTATATTTATGAATATGAGAAAACAACCCCGTACATGGGGTATATTTGTAATTATGAGAAAGCAACCCCATAAAAGGGGTATATTTATAAATATGAGGAAACAACCCCGTATAAGGGGTATATTTGTGAGTCTGAGAAAACAACCCCGTAAAAAGGGTGTATTTATGAATATGAGAAAACAACCCCGTACGAGAGGTATATTTGAGAGTATGAGATAACAACCCCGTAAAAAGGGTATCTTTGTGAATATAAGATACCGGCTCCATAAGAGGGAAAGCAACCTCGTAAATAGGGTATATACATGAATATGAGAAAATAGCCCCGTAAGAGGGGTATATTTTTTAGTATGAGAAAATAATTCCATAAAAGGAGAATATTTATTACTATGAGAAAGCAACCTCTTAATAAGTGTATATTTATAAATATGAGCGAACAACCCCGTACAAGGGGGATATTTGTGAGAGTGAGAAAACAACCCCGTAAAAGGGGTATATTTATGAATGTGAGAAAATAACACTATACGAGAGGTATATTTGTGAGTATTAGATACTAGCCCCGTAAAAGGGGTATCTTTGTGAATATGAGATACCAACTCCGTAAGAGGGGCATATTTGTAAGTATGAGAAAGCAACCCCATAAACGGGGTATCTATATGAATTTGAGAAAACAGCCCTGTAAGAAGGGTATATTTTTTAGTATGAGAAAACAACTCCTAAAAGGAGAATATTTATTACTATGAGAAAAATTCCCCGTAAGAGGGGTATATTTATAAATATTAGAAAATAAACTAGTAACAGGGGTATATTTGTGAGTATGAGAAAACAACCTCATAAAAAGAGGTATATTTATGAGTATGAGAAAATAATCCCGTACGAGGGGTAGAATTGTAAGTATGAGAAAGCAACCCCGTAAAAAGGGTATATTTATTAATATGAGAAAACAACCCCATAAGAGGGGTAAATTTGTAAATATTAGAAAGCAAACCCGTAAGAAGGATATATTTGTGAGTATGAGAAAACAACCTCATAGAAAGGGATATGTTTATGAGTATGAGAAAACAATCACATAAAAAGAGTAATTTATGAATATGAGAAAACAACCCCTCACGATGGGTATAATTGTGAGTATGAGAAAGCAACCCCATAGAAGGGGTATATTTATGAATATGAGAAAACAAACCAGTAAGAAGGGTATATTTGTAAATATTAGAAAATAAGCACGTAACAAGGGTATATTTGTGAGTATGAAAAAATAACATTGTAAAAGGGGGTATATTTATGAATACAAGAAAACAATCGTGTTAGAGGAATATATTTATGAGTATGAGAAAACAACCCCGTAAAAAGAGTATATTTTTGAATATGAGAAAACAACCCCTTACGAGGGGTATAATTGTGAGTATGAGAAAGCAATCCCGTAAAATGGTCTATTTATGAATATAAGAAAACAATCCGATAAGAGGAGTATAATTTTGAGTATGAGGAAATAATCCCGTAAAAGAGTTATATTTGTTAATATGAGAAAATAACCCTAGAAGAGTAGTATAGTTGTAAATATTTAAAAGCAACCCCGTATGAGGGGTATGTTTGTGAGTATGAGAAAACAACCTTGTAAAGGGGTATATTTATGAGTATAAGAAAACAAACCCGTAAAAGAGATATATTTGTGAGTATGAGAAAATAACCCCGTAAAAGGGTATATTTTATAAATATGAGAAAATAACCCTTTATGAGGGGTATAATTATGAGTATGACAAAGCAGCCCCCTAAAGGGGATATATTTATGAATATGAGGAAACAATCCCGTAAGAAGGGTACATTTAAAATATTAGAAAACAACCATGTAAGAAGTGTACATTTAAAAATATTAGAGAACAACCCCGTAAATTGGGTATATTTGTGACTATGAGAAAACAACCCCTAAAAGCGGTATATTTGTCAATATAAGAAAACAACCCCTTAAGTGGGACACATTTATGAGTATGAGAGAACAACCCCATAAAAAGGGTATATCTATTAATATGAGAAAACAACCTCGTAAGTAGGGTACATTTATGAGTATGAAAGAACAACCCCATAAAGAGGGTATATTTATTAATATGAGAAAACAACCTTATAAGAGGGGTATATTTATGAGTATGAAAGATAATCCCGTAAATGGGGTATATTTGTTAATATGAGAAAAGAACCTCGTAACAAGGGGATAGTTTTAAATATTAGAAGACAACCCCGTACGAGAGGTATATTTGTGAGTGTTTGAAAATAACATCGTAAAGGGGTATATTTATGAGTATGAGAAACTAATCCCGTGAGAGGAGTACATTTATGAGTATAAGAAAACTACCCCGTAAAAGGTATATATTTTTCAATATGAGAAAACAACCACGTAAGAGGGGTATATTTGTAAATATTAGAAAATAACTCCGTAATAAGGGTATATTTGTAAGTATAAGAGAATAAACGCCTAAAAGGTGTATATTTATAAGTATGAAAAAACAACTCTAAGAGAGGGTTACGTTTATTAGTATGAGAATACAACCCCGTAAAAGTTATATATTTTTTAATATGAGAAAACAATCTCATACGAGGGGTATATTTGTGAATATGAGATAGCATCCCCAAAAAAAGGGGTATCTTTATGAATATGAGAAACTAACCCTGTACGAAGAGTATATTTGTGAGTATAAAAAAGCAACCCTGTAAACAGGGTATATATATGAATATGAGAAAACCACCCCGTAAGAGGGGTATATTTCTATGAGAAAACATCCATGTAAAAGGGATATATTTATGAATATGAGAAAACAACCCCGTACAGGGGTATAATTGTGAGTGTTAGAAAGCAACCTTGTAAAAGGGGTATATTTATAAATATAAGAAAATAATCCTGTAAGAGCGGTATATTTATGAGTATGAGAAAAAAAACCGTAAAAGAGTTATATTTGTTAATATCATAAAAAAACCTCGTGAGAGTGGTATAGTTATAAATATTAGAAAACAAACACAAACAAGGGATATATGTAAGTATGAGAATGCAATCCCGTAAAAGGGGTATATTTATGAATATAAGTAAACAACCACATCAGACGGGTATATTTTGAGTATGAGAAAACTATTTCCTAAAAGGGGTATAATTTTTAATATGAGGAAACAACCCCGTAGAGATATATTTGTACATATTAGAAGGGTATGTTTATAAGTATGAGAAAATAACCTTGTAAAATGGGTATAATTATAAGTATGAGAAAACAATCCTATAAGAGGGATATATTTGTGAGTATTAGAAAACAACCCCGTAAAAGGGGTCTATTTTTTAATATGAGAAAACAACCCCATAAGAGGGGTGTATTTATAAATATTAGAAAACAACCCTATAAGAGGGGTATATTTGTGTGTATGAAAAACCAACCCTGTATAAAGGATATCTTTATGAATATGAGAAAACAATCCCGTACGAGGGGTATATTTGTGAGTATAAGAAAGCAACCCCGTAAAAAGGGTATATCTGTGAATATGTGAAAACAATCCCATAAAGGGGTATATTTTCTAATATGAGAAAACAGCCCCGTAAAAGGCATATGATTAGTAATATGAGGAAACAACCCCATCAGGGACGTATATTTATTTGTGAGAAAAAAATCCTGCAAAAGGGTTATATTTGTTAATATGAGAAAATAACCCCTAAGAGGGGCATATTTATAAATATTAGAAAATAAACCCCTACGAGGGATATATTTGTGAGTATGGGAAAGCAACTGTGTAAGAGGGGTATATTTATAAGTATGAGAAAACAACCCCGTAAGAGGGATATATTTATGAGTATAAGAAAACAATTTCGTTAAAGGAGTATATTTTTTAATATGAGAAAATAACCCCGTAATAGGAGATAGCTATAAGTATTAGAAGACAACCCCGTACGATAGGTATTTTTTTAGTATGAAAAAACAACTTCGTGCCTCGTGAAAGGGATATATTTATGAGTATGAGAGAACAACCCCGTAAGAGGGATATATTTGTGAGTATTATAAAAAAAACCCGTAAGAGGGGTATATTCATGAGTATGAGAAAACAATCTCGTAAAAGGATAATATTTGTTAATATGAGATAATAATCTTGGAAGAGATGTACAGTTGTAAATATTAGAAAACAACCTCACAACAGGGGTATAATTTTTAGTATTAGAAAAAAAACCCCGTAAAAGGGGTTTATTTTTTAATATGAAAAAACTGCCCGTAAGAAAGCAATATTTATAAATAATGGAAAACAACCTAATAAGAGGGGTTCTTTATGAATATGAGAAACCAAATACATTGAAATGGTATATTTATGAATATGAGAAAACAATCCCGTACGAGGGGTATATTTGTGAGTATGAGAAATCAACCCCGTAAAAGTAGTATATTTATGAATATAAGAAAAGATCTCCGAACGAGGGGTATATTTGTGAATATGAGATAACAACCGAATATGACAAACCAACCCTGTATGAGGGGTATATTTGGGAGTGTGAGAAAGCAACCTCATAAACGGGGTATATAAATGAATATGAGAAAATAACCCCGCAAGAGGGCTATATTTTATGAGTATGAGGAAAAGATTTCGTAAAAGGGGTATATTTATTAATATAAGGAAACAACCCCGAAGTGGGCTATAATTATGAGTTTGAGAAAACACCCCGTAAGAGTGGTATATTTTTTAGTATGAGAAAACTACCCTGTAAAAAGGTTATATATATATGAGTATAAGAAAACAACCACGTGAGAGGGGTACATTTGTGAGTATGAGAAAACAATCCCGTAAAATGTGTATATTATTTAATATGAGAAACAACTTGGTAACACGACTATATTTATGAGGATCAGAAAACAACACCGTAAAAGGAGTATATTTTTTAATATGTGAAAACAATCTCATAAGAGGGGTATATTTCTAAATATTAGAGAACAACCCCGTAAGAATGATATATTTTTTAGTTTGAGTAAACAATCTCATAAAAGCGGTATATATATGAGTTTGAGAAAACAATTCTGAAAGGGTACATTTTTAATATGATAAAACAACCCTATAAGAGGGGTATCTTTGTGAATATGAGAAACCAACTCTGTAGAAAGTGTATATTTGTGAGTATGAGAAAACAGCCTCGTAAATATGCGAAAACAACCCCGTAAGAGAGGTATATCTGTAAATATAAAAAAAAAGCCTGTACGAGTGATATATTTATGAGTATGAGAAAGCAATCCTCTAAAAGGGGTATATGTATGAATATGAGAAAACAACCCCAAAAGAAGAATATATTTATAAATATTAGAAACCAACCACGTAATAGCGGTATATTCCTGAGTATGAGAAAACACCCAAAAGGGGTATATTTGTCAATATAAGAAAACAACCCCGTAAGTGAGGTACATTTATGAGTATGAAAAATAACCGTGTAAATGGGTTGCATTTATGAATATAAGAAAAGAACCTCGTAAGAGGGGTATATTGATGAGTATGAGAAAACAACCAAGTAAAAAGGGTGTACTTATGAAAACGACATAACAACCTCGTACGAGAAATATATTTATGAGTATTAGAAAGCAATCTCGTAAAAAGGGGTATATTTTTAATATGAGAAAACAACCCTGTAAAAGAGTATATTTGTAAATATTACAAATCAACCTCGTACGAGAGGTATCTTTGTGAGTATGAGAAAACAATCCTAAATAGAATATATTTATGAATATGAGAAAAGAACCCCGTACGAGGGGTACATTTGTGAGTATGAGAAAGCAACCATGGAAAGGGGGGCTATCTTTGTTAATATGTGAAAACAACCCCGCAAGTGGAGTACATTTACCAATATTAGAAAACAATCACGTAAGAGGGGTATATTGATGAATATGAGAAAACAATATAGTGAAAAGGGTATATATATGAATACGAGAAAAGAACCCCGTACGAAGGGTATATTGGCGAGTATGAGAGAACAACCTCGTAAAAGCGGTATATTTGTTAATTTGAGAAAACAACCCCGTAAGTACATTTGCAAATATTAAAAAACAACCCCGCAACAGTGGTATACTTGTGA
The DNA here is from genome assembly GCF_019578655.1 of Ricinus communis. Taxonomy (NCBI): domain Eukaryota; kingdom Viridiplantae; phylum Streptophyta; class Magnoliopsida; order Malpighiales; family Euphorbiaceae; genus Ricinus; species Ricinus communis. The sequence continues at coordinate 9,630,816 of NC_063259.1, forward strand.
GTATGAGAAAACAACCATATAAAATGAGATGGGTAAAGTTGTGAATACGAGAAAATAACCCCGTAAAGGTGTATATTTTTTAATATGAGAAAACAACCCCGTAAGAGGAGTATATTTATAAATATTAGAAATCAACCCTATAAGAGGGGTATCGTCCTGATTATGACCAAACAACTCCGTAAGAAAAGGTATATTTATGAGTACGAGAAAAGAACCCCGTATAAGAGGTACATTTATGAGTATGAGAAAGCAACCTGGTAAATGGGGTAACTTAGTTAATATGCGAAAACAACCCTGTAAGAGGCGTATATTTGTAAATATTAGAAAACAACCTCGTTGGAAAGGTATATTTTTTAGTATGAGAAAATAACCCCGTAAAAGGGGTATATTCATCAATATAAGAAAAGAACCCCGTAAGTGGGATACATTTATGAATATGAGAAAACAACCGTGTAAAGGGGTGTATATTTATGAATACGAGAAAAGAACCCTGTTAAATGGGTATATTGATGAGTATGAGAAAATAACCCCGTAAAAAGGATATATTTATGAATATGAGAAAACAACCCCGTACAGGGAGTATATTTGTGAGTATTAGGAAGCAATCCCGTAAAAGGGTATTTTTATAATATGAGAAAACAACCTCGGAAGAGGAGTACATTTATAAATATTAGAAAATAACCCCGTTAGAGGAGTATATTTGTTAATATGAGAAAACAACCTTGTAGAAATGGTATAATTATGAATATGAGAAACTAACCCTTTACGAAGGGTATATTTGTGAGTATGTGAAAGCAATCCCGTAAAAGAGGTATATATATGATGATGAGAAAACAAGCTCATAAGAGGGATATATACATGAGTGTGAGGAAACAACCGTATAAATTGGGTGAATTTATGAGTATGAGAAAACAAACCCGTGAGAGGGGTACATTTGTGAGTCTGAGAAAACAACCCTAAAATGTGTATACTTTTTAATATGAGAAAATAACTCCGTAAGACGGGTATATTTGTAAATAATGCCAAATAACCCCATAGAAGGTGTATACTTATGAGTATGAGAGACCAACCCCGTAGAATGGGTATATTTATGAATACGAGAAAACAACCCCGTACGAGGGGTGTATTTGTGACTATAGCAAAGCAACCCTATAAAAGGGGTATATTTATGAATATGAAAAAATAATCGCATAAGATGGGTATCGTTATGAGTGTGAGAGAACAACCCCATAAAGGGTATCTTTGTTATATATGAAAACAACCTTGTACGGGCGCTATATCTATAAATATTAGAAAACAACCATGTTACAACGGTATATTTTTTAGTATGAGAAAACAACACCGTAAAAGGGATATATTCATCAATATTAGAAAATAACCCCGTAAGTGAGGTACATTAATAAGTATCAGAAAACAACCCTGTTAATGGGGTATATTTATGAATACGAGAAAAGAACCCGTAAAATAGGTATATTGATGAGTATGAGAGAACAACCCCATAAAAATGGTATATTTGTTAATTTGAGAAAATAATCCCATAAGAGAGGTACATTTGCAAATATTAGAACACAACCCCGCAGCAGGGTATTTTATAAGTATGAGAAAATAGTCGCGTAAACTAAGTGTATTTATTAGTATGAGAAAACAAACCGGTGAGGGGTACATTTGTGAGTGAAATAATAACCCCGTAAAAGGTGTATATTTCTTAGTAAGAGAGATATATTTGTAAATATTAAAAATCAACCCCGCGAGAGCGTATATTTGTGAGTATGAGACAACAACCCCTTAACAGGGTATCTTTGTTAATATGCGAAAACAACCTAGTTAGAGGGGTATATTTGTAAAAATTAGGAAGCAACCCCATCACGAGGTATATTTGTGAGTATGGGAAAAACAACCTCGTAAAACTGGTATATTCCCGATATAACTAAGCAACCCCATAAGTTGGGCATATTTATGCGTATGAATGGACAACCCCGTAAAAGGGGTATATTCGTCAACATAAGAAAACAACCCCATAAATGGGGTACATTTATGAGTATGACAAAACAACCCTGTTAACTGGGTATATTTATGAATACGAGAAAAGAACCCCTAAAAGGGGTATATTAGTGAGTATGAGAGAACAACCCCGTAAAAGGGATATATTTGTTAATTTAAGAAAACTACCCCGCAAGAGAGGTACATTGCAAATATTCGGAAACAACCCTACAACAGGGGTATATTTGTAAGCGTGAGAAAACAACCCCGTAATAAGGATATATTTGTAAATATTAGAAATAAACCCCGTGAGAGCGGTATATTTGTGAGTATGAGAAAACAACCCCGTAAAAAGGGTCTATTTATGAATGAGAAAACAACCCCGTAAGAGGGGTATATTTTTTAGTATGAGAAAGAAACCTCGTAAACCGGATATATTTGTTAATTTACTAAAACAACCCCGTAAAAGGGGTATATTTGTAAATATTAGGAAACAACCCCGAAACATAGTATATCTGTTAGTATGAGAAAACAACCATGCAAATGGGGTATATTTATGAATACAAGAAAAGAACCCCATAAGAAGGGTATATTGATGAGTATGAGAAAACAACCCTGTAAAAGGATATATTTATGAATATGAGAAAACAATCCCGTACGAGAGGTATATTTGTGAGTATGAGAAAGCAATCCCGTGAAAGGGGTATATTTTTTAATATAAGAAAATAACCTCGTAAGAGGGGTATATTTGTAAATATTAGACAACAACTGTAACACCCTTAGTTATAATAATAATTATATATATATATAAAAACTTTTTCTCCTCCCTCCTCCTTTCCTTCCTCCTTCCTTCCCTCTGCCGGTTTTCTTCCCCACACTTCATACCACTGGGCGCCGGCTTCCTCCTTCCACAGCCTCATAGTTAGCCTTCCTCCTTTCCTATGACGTTAAGGGTAGGGAGTTGTTCGCCGCTCGGCTTGTTTTGGCGATCCGCCTGAACTCCCACCCCCGAACCTTGAAGCAACCTCCACGGAAATCCTGGCCACGGCACTTTGAAAGGTGTCGCGTGAGCAGCGACTTTCCGCCCCGATCCGCCGCCTTCCGCCACAATTTTTCTACAAAACTCTTGTCCTTCCTGACTCTCAACTTGAGCTTCAGAGGCGCTCCCGGATTTGAATTGACATCATGGACCTGGCATTGGCCTGGGACCCCAAAGGTGTTTTGATGCATTAAATATTTTAATTTTCAACTCAGTATAATTTTATTAGACTCTGAAAATTTTGTTATAATATTAGAAAGTTATTGAGGCTATTAATTGCTTGTGTTGGGTAGTTTAAAAATAAATCAAATTGAATTGTTTGGATTGTGGTGTTTTGGAGTCGGAAAATATTAATGCAGCTCAGGTCTTGCCTCATATTAAATTCAAAGCATGTCCGATATGTTTTTGGCAGTCCTGGACCCGCTTTACGGGGGTAAATATCCAGAATTTAGGAGAGGTTCACAAATTTCGGCAGAATCCTCGAGTCCAATTTAATTCTAGGCAAATGACCTTAGGGTCTAAGTTTAGGAAAAATTTCGAATGTCTATTAATTGTATGTCTTTTGTTATTAGATAATTCAGCCTTCCGCCACCCACCCGAGGCGAGGGAGACCGGAACGATCAACCGTGAGTTAAAGTCATTTAATCTTTCGCGCTATTGCTAGTCCGATTTTAATATGATTATTAGTATCGCAAGGTAAATGATTTCACTTGATTATTTATATTTGAAATAATATAAATATTATTATTAGTATGTTATAATAAGATAAGCGTTATTATTTTTCCCCTCGCAAATTGCACGTTGTTTTACCTTAAATCTTTAATCTTTATTTCCGATATGTGTTGGTTGAGTTCATCGGATAATGATATTTATTATATGTGATGATTGCGAATTGGGAAATGTGGCTTGTAGAACATGCCGCTCGATGGGTTACATCGTGACTGCGCGCACTTGAATGATCATGGACATGTAATAAGATATTTATGGGTTTGCCCCGGTCGAGCATGGCTCTCTGGGCTGATTTGTGTAAATTGCCGGAGGTAAGGTCCCCGGTCGAGCATTGCTCTCGGGGCCGGCTTATTTGTTCTGGCCTTATTGGATTAAGAGAGCCAAAGTGGTCATGGAATTTGGGGTTAGGGTTCTACTTAGCCACACGTCCCGTGAAAGTAAAAATGTCTTTAGTTATTTACACTCTCCTTTTATCATTTTATTATTATGGTGTATGATTTTATATTATGACCGCAATTATATTCGGAAATTGGTATATTGTTTTGAATAATTAATATATCATGTGAAGGTTGCAAAAGCCCTTAGATTATTTGATTTTGATCACTCCCGCTGTAATTTTTTCAGGTGACAGTTAAAGACTTTCGTCAAGACATCTGGACAACGGTCGACTTCTTCTTTTTGACTTTTGTAATTATCTTGTACTTGTATACTTGTCATTTTTACTCTAGAGTATCCGCAGTAGGAAATTTTAAAATTTGTATAACTATTCTGACTCTTATTGGTAGTTTGATGATGTATTATGCAAGACAATTATGACTATTTTATATTTGGTTAATTGTATATTTGGATTTGCGGGTTGGTAAGGCTTACTACGGGTTTCGGTGGCCTTAAGCCTACCCATTCCCTAGTGCCGGTCACGGGCCCCCAGAGTGGGTCGTGACAACAACCTCGTTAGAGGGGTATATTTCTTAGTAGGAGAAAACAACCTTGTAAAAAGGGTATATTTATAAATATGAGAAAATATCCCCATACAGGGGGTATAACTTTTGAGTGTGTGAAAGCAATCCCGTAGAATGGAGTATATTTATGATGATGAGAAAACAACCCTACAAAAGAGGTCTATACATGAGTATGAGAAAACAACCGCATAAAATGGATGTATTTATGAGTATCGGAAAATAAACCCATGAGAGGAGTACATTTTTGTGTATGAGAAAACTATCTCGTAATATATGTATATTTATTAATATGAGAAAACAACTCCGTAAGAGGGGTATATTTATCAATAATGCAAAATAACCCCGTAAGTGGTGTATATTTGTGAGTATGACAAACCAACCCCGTAAAAAGGATATATTTATGAATAGGAGAAAACAACCCCGTACGAGGGCTATATTTGTGACTATGACAAAGCAACCCATAAAATGGGTATATTTATGAATATGAGAAAACAACCCCATAAGATAGGTATATTTATGAGTATGAGAAAACAACCCCTTAAAATGGGTTACTTTGTTAATATGCGAAAACAACCCTGTAAGAGGCGTGTATTTGTAAATATAAGAAAACAACCTCGTTACAGGGGTATTTTTTAGTATGAGAAAACAATCCCGTAAAAGGGTATATTCATCAATATAAGAAAAGAACCCCATAAGTGGGGTACATTTGTGAGTATGAGAAAACATCCCGTAATAGGGGTATATTGATGAATATTATAGAACAACCCCGTAAAAGGGGTATATTTGTTAATTTGAGAAAACAACCACGTAAGAGAGGTACATTTGCAAGTATTATAAAATAAACCTGCAATAGGGGTATATTTGTAAGTATGAGAAACCAACCCAGTAGAACGGGTACATTTATAAAGATGAGAAAGCAATGTCGTACGAGGGGTATATTTGTGACTATGACAAAGTAACCCCGTAAAAAGGGTATATTTATCAATACGAGAAAACAATCCCGTAAGAGGGGTATATTTGTCAATAATGCAAATAACCCCATAAAAGGTGTATATTTGTGAGTATGAGAAACCAAACCTATAGAAAAGTATATTTATAAAGAAGAGAAACAACCCCGTACGAGGGGTATATTTGTGATTACAACAAAGCAACCCCGTAAAAGAGGTATATTTATGAATATGAGAAAACAATCCCCTAAGAGGGGTATATTTATGAGTATGAGAAAACAACCCTGTATGAGTGGTATATTTATAAATATTCGAGAACAACCCGTTAAAGAAGTATATATTTGATTTTGAGATAAGAACACCATAAAAGGAGTATATTCGTCAATATAAGGAAACAACCCCGTAAGTGGGATACATTTACGAATATGACAAAACAACCCTGTATATGGGGTATATTTATGAATATGAGAAAAGAACCCCGTAAGAGGCGTATATTGATGAGTATGTGAAAACAACCCCGAAAAGGGTATATTTATGAATACGAAACAACCCCGTGCGAGAGGCATATTTGTGAGTATGAGAAAGCAATCCTATAAAAGAAGTATATTTTTTAATATGAGAAAACAACCTCGTAAGAGGGTCTATCTGTAAATATTAGAAAACAACCTCATAAGAGGGGTACATTTGTGAGTATGAGAAAACTACCCCGTAAAGAGGGTATATTTATATGTATGAGAAAACAACCCCGTACGATAGGTATATTTATCAATATATGAAAGCAACCCCTAAGATTGGTATATTCTTTAGTATGAGAAAACAACCCCGTAAGACTGTTATATTTTTAAATATTAGAAAACAACGACGCAATAAGGGTCTATTTGCGAGTATGTGAAAACAACCACATGGACGGGGTATGTTTATAAGTAGGAGACAATAAACCCGTATGAGGGGTAGATTTGTGAGTATAAGAAAACATCCTCGTAGGTATATATTTTTTAAAATGAGAAAACAACCTCGTAAGTGGAGTATATTTGTTAATATAAGAAAATAACCCTATAAGTGGTGTACATTTATGAGTATGAGAAAACAGTTGTGTAAATGGGGTATATTTATGAATACGGGAAAAAAATCCCGTAATAGGGATATATCGATGAGTATGAGAAAAGAACCCCTAAACAGGGGTCTCTTTGTTAATATGCGAAAACAACCCAGTTAGAGGCATATATTGGTGAAAAATAGGAAACAACCACGTCACAGGGTATATTTGTATGGGAAAACAACCCCATAAAAGGGGTATATTTATCGATATAAGTAAGCAACCCCATAAGTTGGGCATATTTATGCGTATGAGAGAATAACCCTATAAAAGTGCTATATTTATTAATTTGAGAAAATAACCCCGTAAGAGAGGTACCTTTGCAAAAATGAGAAAACAACCCCGTATTGGGGTATAATTGTGAGTATGATAAAACAAAAGCATAAAATGGGTGTATCTATGAGTATGAGAACACAAACTCATAAGAGGGGTAGATTTGTGAGTATGAGAAAACATCCCCATACGAAGGGTATATTTGTGAGTATGAGAAAACAACCCTATAAGAGCGGTATATTTGTATATATTAGAAAAGAACCCCATTAGAGGGTATGAGAAAAAACCCCATGAGAGGGGTACATTTTTTAGTATGAGAAAACAACCAAGTAAAAGGTGTATATTTATGTGTGTGAGAAAATAACCCCGTAAAAAGGATATCTTCATGAATATGAGAAACCAACCCCGTACGAGGGGTATATTTGTGAGTATGAGAAAGCAACCCCGTAAAAGGGGTATAATTATGAATGTGAGAAAACATTCCTGTAAGAGGTCTATATTTTTTAGTCTGAGAAAACCATTCCTTGGGTGTAGAATATGAGAAAACAACCCCAGAAGAGGTTTATATTCGTAAAAATTAGAAACAACTCCGTAATAGGGGTATATCGTAAGAAGCATGTATTTTTAAATTATAAAAAAACCACGGGAGAGTGCTTTATCTGTGACTGTGAGAAGACAACCCCGTAAAAGGGGTATATTTATGAATATGAGAAAACAACCCCTTAAGTGGGGTCTATTTATGAGTATGAGAAAACAACCTTGTAAATGGGGTATATTTATGAATATGAAAAGACATCCCCTTAAGGGGGGGTATATCAATAAGTATGAGAAAACAACCCTGTAAAAGGGGTATCTTTGTTAATATACGATAATAACCCCGTTAGAGGGGTATATTTGACAATATCATAAAACAACCCCGTAATAAGGGTATATTTGTGAGTATGAGAAACCAACCCCGTAAGATGGGTATATTTGTCAGAATAAGAAAACAACCTCATAAGTGGGTTACATTTATAAGTATGAGAAAACAACCTAGTAAAACGTATATATTTGTTAATTTGGAAAAGCAATCCCATAAGAGGGGTATATTTATAAATATTAGGAAACAATCCCATAATAGGGGTATATCGTGAGTATGAGAAAACAACCACGTAAAAGGAGTATATTTGTGAATATAAGAAAACAACCCCGTAAGTGAGGTACATTTATGAGTATGAGAAAACAACCTTGAAAAAGGTGTATATCTTTTAATATGAGAAAACAATCCCGTAAGAGGGATATATTTATAAATATTAGAAAATAACCACGAGAGAGGGGTTTATTTATGAGTGAGAAAAAAATCCCGTAAAAGGGGAATGTTTATGAATATGAGAAAACAACCCCGTAAAAGGAGTATATTTATGTGTATGAGAAAACAACCCCGTAAATGGAGTAAATTTATGAATAAGAGAAAATGGGGGTATATTGATTGGTATGAGAAAACAACCCCATAAAAGGGGTATCATTGTTAATATGCGAAAACAACCCCGTTAGAGGGGTGTATTTGTGGATATTAAAAAACAACCACGTAACCAGGGTTTATTTGTGAGTATGACAAAACAACCCCATAAAAGAGGTATGTTTGTCAATATGAGAAAACAGTCCCGTAAGTGGGATACATTTATGAGTATGAGAAAACAACCCCATAAGAGGATTATATTTGTAAATATTAGAAAACAACCTCACAATAGGGGTATGTTTGTGAATATGAGAAAACAACCGCGTAAAAGGAGTATATTTTTTAGTATGAGAAAATAAACTCGAGAGTCCGGTACATTTGTGAGTATGAGAAAACAAGCTCGTAAAAGTTGTATATTTTTCAATATGAGAAAACAAACTCATAAGAGGGGCATATTTGTATATTATAAAAAATAACCTCGTAATAGGGGTATATTTTTGAGTTTGACAAACGAAGCCAAAAGAAAAGATATATTTCTGAGTATTAGAAAAAAAACCCCCGTAATGAGGGGTATGTTTGTTAGTATGAGAAAGCAAAACCGTAAAAGGGGTATATTTATGAATATGGGAAAATCACCCCATAAGAGGGATGTATTTATGAGTAATGATAAAATAACCCTGTAAAAGTGGTTTCTTTTCTAATATGAGAAAATAACCCCGTAAGAGGGGTATATTTATGCGTATGAGAAAACAATCCTGTAGAAGGGGTATAGTTTGTGAATATAAGGAAACAACCCCGTAAGTGGGGTACATTTATGAGTATGAGAAAATAACCCTGTAAAAGTGGTATATGAAAATGAAAAAACGACCCCATAAGTGAGGTACGTTTGTGAGTATAAGAAAACAACCCCGTGAGAGGGGAATATTTGGGAGTATGAAGAAACAACCTTGAAAAGTGGTATATCTTTTAATATGAGAAAACAACCCCATAAGAGGGATATATTTGTAAATATTAGAAAACAACCCAAGAAAAGGGGTGTACTAGTGAGTGTGAAAAAACTACCCCGTAAAAGGGTTATATATATATATGAATATTGGAAAAGAACTATGTAAGAGGGGTATATTTATTAGTATGAGAAAGTAACCCCATAAAGGGGTATCTTCGTTAACATGCGAAAACAACCCTATTAGAGGGGTATATTTGTAATTATAAGTAAAATAACCACGTAATAGGGGTATATTTCTAAGTATGATAAATCAATCTCGTACGAGGGGTATATTTTTGGTATTAAAAAACAACCCCGTAAAAGGTATATATTCGTGAGTATTTGAAAACAATCCCGTAAGAGGGGTATGTTTATGAATATGAGAATCCAACCCCGTACAAGGCGTATATTTGTCAGTTTGAGAAAGCAACTCCATAAATGTGGTATATTTATGAATATGAGAAAACAATCCCATAAGAGAGGTATATCTTTGAGTATGAGAAAACAATTTCATAAAAGGAGTGCATTTTTAAAATGAGAAAACAACCTAGTAAGAGTTTATATTTGTAAATATTAGGAAACAACTCCGTAAGAGAGGCATATTTGGAAATATTAGAAAATAACTCCACAATAGTGGTATATTTATGGGCATAATAAAAAAACTGCGTAAAAGCCGTATATATAGGAGTATAAGAAAACAACCCTGTGAGAGGGGTACATTTGTGAGTATGAGAAAACAACCTCGTAAAAGGTGTATGTTTTTAATATTTAAAAACTACCCTATCATAGGCGGATATTTGTAAGTATGAGAAAACAACCCCGTAAAATTGATCTATTTAGGAATATGAGAAAATAACTCAGTGCGAGGGTATATTTGTGAGTATGAGAAAGCATTTCAGTAAAAAGGTTATATTTATGAATATGAGAAAATGACCCGGTTAGAGGGCTATATTTATGAGTATGAGAAAACAACTCCGTGAGAGGGGTATATTTGTAATTATTGAAAAAAAACCTCATAAGAGGGGTATATTTATTAGTGTGAGAAAACAACCTCGTAAAAAGGATATTTTTATGAATATGAGAAAACAACCTCGTACAAGGGCTATATTAGTAGTTATGATAAAGCAACCCCGTAAAAAAAGTATATTTATAATGTGAGAAAACAATCCTGTAAAATGGTGTATATTTTTTAATATCGGAAAATAATCATAAAAAAGAGGTACATTTGTTAATATGAGAAAACAACCTCGTCAGAGGGGTATATTTGTAAAAATTAGAAAACAACCCCGCAATAGGGGTATATTTATGAGTATGAGAAAACGACCCTGTAAAAGAGGTATATTCAGAAATCTTAGAAAACAACCCCGTTAGAGGGGTATATTTGTAAATATTAAAAAATAACCCCGTAATAGGGGTATATTTCTGAGTATGAGAAAACAATCTTCTAAAAGGGGTACATTTATGAATATGGAAAAACAACCCCGTATGAGGGGTATATTTGTGAGTATGAGAAAATTACCTGTAAAAGAGGTATATTTACTAATATGAGAACACAACTCCGCAAGAGGGCTATATTTATAAATATTAGGAAACAACCCTGTAAGAGGTGTATATTTGTCAGCATGAGAAACCAACCCCGTAAAAGGGGTATATTTCTCAATACGAGAAAACAACCCCGTAAGACAGTTATATTTATGAGTATGACAAAATAACTTTGAAAAAGAGGTATCTTTGTTAATATGCGAAAACAACACCGTAAGAGGGGTATATTTATAAATAATAGAAAATAACCCTGCAATATGGGTATATTTGTGAGTAAGAGTAAACAGCCCCGTAAAAGGAGTATAATTGTCAATATAAGAAACAACCCCTTAAGTGGGTACATTTGTGAGTACGAGAAAACAACCTTGTTAAATGGGTATATTTATAAGTGTGAGAAAACAACCCCGTAAAAGGGGAATATTTATTAATATCAAAAAGCCACTTTGTAAGATTGGTATATTAGTAAAAATTAGAAAATAATCCCGTAAGAGGGGTATACTTATGAATATGAGCAAACAACCCCGTAAAAAAGGGTATATTTATGAATATGAGAAAACAACCCCGTACGAAGGGTATATTTGTGACTGTGAAAAAGCAAACCTGTAAAAGGAGTATATTTATGAATATGAGAAAACAACCCTGTAAGAGGGTTAGATTTATGAGTAAGAGAAGACAACCTTGTAAAACGGGTATCTTTATTTATAAATATTAGTAAACAACGCTGTAACAAGGGTATATTTGTGACTATGAGTAAACAACCTTGTAAAAGGATATTTTCATTGATATAAGAAATAACCACGTAAGTGGGGTACATTTGTGAGTATGAGAAAACAATCCTATAAAAGGGGTATATATATGAGTGTGAGAAAACAACTCTGTAAAAGAAGAATATTTATTAATATGAGAAATTGACTCCGTAAGAGGGGTATATTTGTAAATATTAGAGAACAACCCTGTAAGAGCAGTATGTTTGTGAGTATGAGAAAAGAACGTCGAAAAAGGGTATATTTATGAATATGGGAAAAATAACCTAAGGGAGGGCTATATTTGCGAGTATGAGAAAGCAATCCCGTAAAATTGATATATTTATGAATATGAGAAAACAACATCGTAAGAGGGATATACGTTTGAGTATGAGAAAACAACCTCGTAAAAAGGGGATATGTTTATGAGTATAAGAAAACAACCCCGTAAGAGGGGTATATTTATGAGTATGAGAAAATAATACCGTGAGTGTACATTTGTGAGTTTGTGAAAACAATCTTGTAAAAGTTGTATATTTTTAATATGAGAGAACAACCCCGTAAGAAAGGTATATTTGTGAATATTAAAAAAAACCCCGAAAGAAGGGTATATTTGTCAGTGTGAGAATACATCCTAATAAAAAGGGTATATTTATGAATATGAGAAAACAACCCCGTAAGAGTGACATATTTACGACTATGAGAAAACAGCCCCATAAAAAAGGGGTATATTTATTAATATGGAAAAACAACTCTATAAGAGGGGTATATTTGTGAGTATGAGAAAATAATCTCGTAAAAAGAGTATATTTATGAATATGAGAAAACAACACCACCGTAAGAGGGATATATGTTTGAGTAGGAGAAAACAACCTCGTAAAAAGGGGATATGTTTATGAGTATAAGAAAACAACCCCGTAAGAGAGGTATATTTATGAGTATGAGAAAACAATACCGTGAGTGTACATTTGTGAGTTTGTGAAAACAATCTCGTAAAAGTTGTATATTTTTAATATGAGAGAACAACCCCATAAGAAAGGTATATTTGTGAATATTAAAAAACAACTCCGAAAGAGGGGTATATTTGTCAGTGTGAGAATACATCGTAATAAATAGGGTATATTTATGAATATAAGAAAACAACCCCGTAAGAGTGATATATTCACGAGTATGAGAAAACAGCCCCATATAAAAAGGGGTATATTTATTAATATGGAAAAATAACTCTGTAAGAGGTGTATATTTGTGAGTATGAGAAAACAATCTCGTAAAAATGGTATATTTATGAATATGAGAAAACAACACCGTAAGAGGGATATACGTTTGAGTAGGAGAAAACAACCTCGTAAAAAGGGGATATGTTTATGTGTATAAAAACAACCCTGTAAGAGGGGTATATTTATGAGTATGAGAAAACAATACTGTGAGTGTACATTTGTGAGTTTGTGAAAACAATCTCGTAAAAGTTGTATATTTTTAATATGAGAGAACAACCCCGTAAGAAAGGTATATTTGTGAATATTAAAAAACAACCCCAAAAGAGGGGTATATTTGTTAGTGTGAGAATACATCCTAATAAAAAGGGTATATTTATGAATATGAGAAAACAACCCCGTAAGAGTGATATATTTACGAGTATGAGAAAATAGCCCCATAGAAGGGGTATATTTATTAATATGGAAAAGCAACTCTGTAAGAGGGGTATATTTGTGAGTATGAGAAAACAATCTCGTAAAAAGGGTATATTTATGAATATGAGAAAACAACCGCATAAAAGGGGTATATTTATGAGTATGAGAAAGCAACCTTGTGAACGGGATATATTTATGAATATGAGAAAACAACACCGTAACAAGGGTATATTAGTTAATATGATAAAATAAACCGGTAAGAGGGCTATATTTGTAAATATTAGAAACAACCCCGGAACAATGGGTATATCTGTGAGTATGAGAAAACAACCCCGTAAGAGGTATATAATTTTAATATGAGAAAAAAATCCCGTAAGAAGGGTATATTTGTAAATATTAGAACAATAATCCCGTAAGAGGATTATATTTGTGAATATGAGATACCAATCCCGTAAAAATGGTGTATATTTTTTACTATGAGAAAGTAACCCCACAAAAGGGATATAGTTATGAATATGAGAAAACAACACCGTAAAAAGGGTATATTTATGAATATGAGAAAACAACCCCGTAAAAGGGGTATATTTGTAAATATTATAAAAGAATCCCATAAGAGGGGTATACTTGTGAGTATGAGAAAATAATCCCATAAAAATGGTATATTTATGAATATGTGAAAACAACCCCGTACAGTGATATATATGTGACTATGAGATAGCAACCCTGCTAAACGAGTATATTTTTAAATATGAGAAAATAACCCCGTAAGAGGGTTATATTTATGAATACGAGATGACAACCTTATAAAATAGGTATCATTGTTAAGATGCGAAAACAATCCCATTAGAGAGGTATATTTGTAAATATTAGAAATCAACCACGTAACAAGGGTATATTTATGAGTATGAGTAAATAATCCGATAAAAGGGGTATATTCGTTAATATAAGAAATAACCCCGTACGAGGGGTACATTTGTGAGTATGAAAAAGCAACCCTGTAAAAGGAGTATATATGTGACTGAAAAAACAACCCTGTAAAAGGGAAATATTTATTAATATGAGAAACTAACTCCGTAAGAGGGGTATAAATGTAAATATTAGAAAACAACCCTATAAGAGCAGTATGTTTGTGAGTATGAGAAAACAACCCCGAAAAAGGGTATATTTATGAATATGAGAAAAAACACTTAGGAGGGCTATATTTGCGACTATGAGAACGCAATCCCGTAAAAGGGATATATTTATAAATATCATAAAACAACCCCAAAGAGGGGTATACTTTTGAGTATAAGAAAACAACCTCGTAAAAGGAGATATGTTTATGAGTATGAGTAAACAACCCTATAAGAGGGGTATATTTATGAGTATGAGAAAACAGTCTCGTGGGAGGGGTACATTTTTTAGTTTGGAAAAACAACCGAAATAAAAGTTTCATATTTTTTAGTAGGAGAAAACAACCCCGTAACAGGGGTATATTTGTAAATATTAGAAAACAACCCCGAAAGAGGAGTATATTTGTGAGTATGAGAAAACAACCTTGTAAAAGGGGTATATTTATGAGTATGAGAAAATAATCCCGTACGAAGGGTATATTCGTGAGTTTGAGAAAGCAACCTAGTAAAACAGGTATATTAATGAGTATGAGAAAACAACCTCGTAAAAGGAGTATATTTATGAGCATGAGAAAACAACCTCATAAAAAGGATATCTTTTTGAATATGAGAAAACAACCCCGTAAGAGCGATTATTTTCAAGTATGAGAAAACAACCCTGTAAAAGAGGTATATTTATTAATATGGGAAAATAACTCCGTAAAAGGGGTATATTTGTGAGTATGAGAAAATAACCTCGTAAAATGGGTATATTTATAAATATGAGAAAACAACCCTGTATAAGGGGTTATTTGTGAGTATGAGAAAGCGACCACGTGAATAGGGTATATTTATGAATAAGATAAAACAATCCTATAAGAGGGTATGTTTTTGTATGAGAAAACAACCCTGTAAAAGGAGTATATTTGTTAAAATGAGAAAACAACCCCGTAAGAAGAGTATATTTGTAACTATTAGAAAACAACCCCACAAAATGGGTATATTTGTGAGTACAAATAAACAACTGCGTAAAAGGGGTATATTTATGAGTATGAGAACACAAGCCAGTGAGGGGTGCATTTGTGTGTATGAGAAAACAACCTCGTAAAAGGTGTATATATCTTAATTTGAGAAAACAATCTTGTAAGAGGGTTATATTTGTGAGTTACCAATCCTGGAAAAAGGGTATAGTTATGAGTATTAGGAAATAACCCCGTAAGAGGGGTATATTTATTAGTATGACAAAATAACTTCGTAAGAGGGGTATATTCGTGAGTATGAGATAGAAACCTCCTGAAAAGGGTATATTTATGAATATGAGAAAACAACCCCGTACAAGCAGTATATTTGTGAGTATGAGAAAGCAACCTCGTCAATAGAGTACATTTATGAATATGAGAAAACAATCCCGTAAAAGGGGGTATATTTTTTATATGAGAAACAACCCCGTAAGAAGGGTATATTTGTTAATATTACAAAATAACCCCACAACTGGTGTATATTTGTGAGTATGAGTAAGCAACCGCGTAAAAGGGGGTATATTTATGAGTATGAGAAAGGAAGCCAGTTAAAGGGGTATATTTGTGAGAATGAGAAATTAACCTGTAAAAGGTGCATATATTTTAATATGAGAAAATAACCCCGTAAGAGGGTTATATTTGTGAGTATGAGAAACCAACCCCGTAAGATGGTAATATTTATGAATATCAGAAAACAACCTTGTAAAAGGAGTATCTTTGTTAATATGCAAAAACAACCCCGTAGGAGGCGTATATTTATAAATATTAGAAAATAACCCCGTAATAGGGGTATATTTACGAGTATTAGAAAACAACCTTATAAAAGGGGTATATTTGTCAAAATCATAAGTGGAGTACATTTATGAGTATGAGAAAACAAACCCGTAAGAGGGATATATTTATAAATATTAGAAAATAACCACAGGAGAGAACACAACTCTGTAAAAGGGGTATATTTATGAAAATGAGAAAACAAGTTCGTGACAGGGGTTTAATTATAAGCCTGAGAAAACAACCTTGTAAAAGGGGCATATTTGTTAATATGAGAAAACCACCCGTAAGAGGGGTATATTGGTAAATATTAAAAAAGAAACCCCGTAAGAGGGGTATATTGATGAATATGACAAACCAACCCCGTAAACAGGATATATTTTTTAATATGAGTAAACAACTCCATAAGATGGGTATATTTTTGAATAATAGAAAATAACTCCGTAAGAGGGGTATATTTGTGAATATGAGAAAGCAAATCGTAAAAAGGGTATATTTAAATTGACATAAGTTTTCTCAATACCAGATCTAGCACTAGATTCATACCCGGTCTTTGACTCAACTGCATCCTAAACACCTGACACTCGTAGATCCATCAATTACGGTGACAACCTGAGGTTCCTTGAAATAAGCATTCATCATCATCCTAGAACTTGGTTCCTTCGTTCTTTTTTATTTCTTTTAATTTATTTTATAGAAACATGATCAGGGTTATGATTTATGATCAATATAATTAGATTAGGGTTTTTTTATGAATATGCATGTTAATTAGGTTTTGAATTTGATAATAAAAAATCTAGCATTTGGAATCTGATTAGAAACATGCAATAGGATTAATGTTTGGATTTATATTTCCATTACAATTATCGAAACATATAAATGTTGACTAATCTGACTAACATTGAACTTGGTAAAATGAAATGGTTGAATAATTGAAAAATGAGATTATTCAGGAATACAAATTGAATGCTAAGATTACGCATTGAATTTCTGGTAGTAGCTCCATAATCAAAAAAGTGTTTGTGATTGTTCCAGAATTAGGTAATTAAACATGTTTAATATGATTCATGAGTGATTTGCCATCTATTTGTTTACTGTACTTTCAAATTTTAGGGGTTTATCAATTTTAAGGTTTCTTGACCGTTCAACTGATTCCCGTTGTTTTTTTTTTATTTTGTTATTTATTTCATTTTCTTTCATATTCTAATTAATTTCTCTATCTGTGCATGTACAATTTGGCTAACAACCCCATACGAGGGGTCTATTTATGACTATGACAAAGCAACCCTGTAAAAGTGGTATATTTATGAATATGAGAAAACAATCCGTAAGGGGTATATTTATGAGTGTGAGAAAGTAACCACCTAAAAAAGGGTATATTTATGAATATGAGAGAACTATCTTGCACGAGGGATATATTTATGAGTATGAAAAAACAACCTCGTAAAATGACTATGATTTTGAATATGAGAAAAAAACCCCATGCAAGGGGTATATTTATGAGTATGAGAAAGCAACCCCGTAAAAAGGGAATATTTAGGAATC
Source organism: Ricinus communis (assembly GCF_019578655.1). NCBI lineage: Eukaryota > Viridiplantae > Streptophyta > Magnoliopsida > Malpighiales > Euphorbiaceae > Ricinus > Ricinus communis. The sequence continues at coordinate 9,648,604 of NC_063259.1, forward strand.
TAAGAAAACAACCTCATCCAAGGGATATAATTCTGACTATGAGAAAGCAACACAATGAAAATGGTATATTTACGAATATGAGAAAACAATCCTGTATGAGGGGTATATTTCTGCATATGAAAAAGCAACCACATAAAAGGGTATATTTATGAGTATGAGAAAATAATATCGTATGAGGGGTATATTTATGAGTATGAGAAAGCAACACTGTAAAATAGGTATACTTTTTAATACTAGAAAACAACCCCGTACAAGGTGTATATTTATGAGTATGAGAAAACAATATGTGAAAACAACCCCATATTGTGAGTCTGAGAACACAAACCAGTAAAGGGATATATTTTTTAATATGAGCAAATACCCGCAAGAGGGGTATAATCTTAAATATGTGAAAACAACCCCTTAACAGGGTATATATGTGAGTATGAGAAAACAACATCGTTAAAGGGGTAAATTTTTTAGTATGAATATGAAAAACAATCCCGTAAAAGGGGTATATTTCTTAGTATGAGAAAATGATCATGTAAAAGGGGTATTTTCTTTTCTATGTGAATACAACCCCGTATGAGCAGGTATTTTTGTAAATATTAGAAGCAACTCCGTCATAGGGTTATATTTGTGAGTATGACAAGACAACCCCTTAAGTGGGGTATATTTATGAGTTTGAGAAAACAACCTTATAAAAGGGGTATATTTATGAGAATGACATGACAACCCCGTAAAAGGATATATTTATAAGTATTACAAAAAAAAAACCCCGTAAAAAGGGGTATAACTTTTAATATGGAAAGCAACCCCGTAAGAGGGGTACATTTGTAAATATTAGAAAACAACTCCGTAAGAGGGGTATATTTGTGAGGGTGAGAAAACAATCGTACAAAAAGGGTATATTTATGAATATGAGCAAACAACCCTGTACGAGGGGTATAATTATGAGTATGAGAAAACAACCCCATAAAAAGGGTAGATTTCTTAATGTGAGAGAACAACTGTGTGAGAGGGGTATATTTATGAGTATGAGAAATCTACCCCGTAGAAGGTGTATGCTTGTTAATATGAGAAAACAACTACGAAGGAGGGGTATATCTATAAATATTATAAAACAACCTCGCAAGGGTATATTTGTGAGTATGAAAAAAACAACCCCCTAAAAGGGATATATATTTTAATATGAGAAAACAACCCCGTAAATAGGGGTTTATTTGTAAATATGAGAAAACAATCCCGTAACGGGGGTATGTTTGTGAATATGAGAAAACAACCTCCTAAAAGTGGTTTTTTTATGAGTGTGAGAGAACAACCCTATAACAAGGGTGTATTTTTGTATATGAGAAAACAACATTGTAAAAGGAGTATATTTTTTAATTTGAGAAATAACACCATAGGAGGGGTGTATCTGTAAATATTAGAAAACCACCCCGTAAAAGGAGCATATTTGTGAGTATGCGAAAGCAACCCCATGAAAAGGGTATCTTTATGAATATGAGAAACCAACCCATACGAGGGGTATATTTGTGAGTATGAGAAAGCAATCCCGTAAAAAGGATATATATATATATATGAATATGAAAAAGAAATCGCGTAAGAGGAGTATGTTTATTAGTATGAGAAAACAACCTTGTAAAAGTGGTATATCTTTTAATATGAGAAAACAGCTGATACGAACTCGAACTGGATACATTCAAACACCAAGATAAGTAATGGTGAGAAAATCAAACTGATAAACGCTCTCCCTATTTAAGAGGAAGCACCCTTACCAATAATTTCGAATTTGTAGCCCCAAAATCTAACTTGAAAGTTTGCAATTGATTATGGAACTAACAAACTTAGCAATTGAACTACTAAGCCCTTTAGTTATAAATAGATGAAGAATGTTCAAACAACTCAAGAAACTAATAAAAAGTTAATTGATTGATCAAACATGTAGATGTGAAACTAAATCAAACAAGTTAATTTAATCTCAAGAAATTCAATAAGGAACACCTTAAGGAATAAGAGTTAACAACTCAAATAAAACTTCATTCAAAAATGTATATTTGTCTTATGTGCTTTAGCCGAAATACATAGCTCTATTTATAGAGTCTTGAAATGATTCTTACCCTAAAAAGGACTAAGAGATAAGCAATAAAGAATCAAACCCTAAAAGACTTCTAATGTGCGGCTGCCTCCTTCTCTAAGCATAAGTGGTGGCTGCCCTAGGGTTAGATGAGACCTCCAATGCTTCTAGAAACCCTAATGTGCGGCCCAATGCTTCTAGAAACCCTAGGAAAACCTGTTGACTTTGATCCTTGATCTTTGACCTTGACCTTGTTCCATGACCAGAAGTTTAAGCTTCATTAATAGCAATTAATGTCACTATCTTCAAGGCGTTGTTATCTTCATTAAAAGCACCATCATTAGCCATCTTCAAAACATGCTCCAAGTAAGAATTTAAGGCTTGCTTGAACTTTTTACTCCTTGCTCGTGTCATTGGTCCTCCATAGGCTAGTGGATCCATGCTAAGTTGACTTAGATGCATCCTTGGTTGCATCATTCCCCCCCTCTTTGAAAGGATTCGACCTCGAATCAACGCCTTCATCAAAATCAAAAGGAGACAAATCAGCAACATTAAAAGTAGCACTAACATTATACTCACCAGGTAAGTCAACTTTGTATGCATTATCGTTGATGCGCTCTATTACTTCAAATGGACCATCACCACGTGGCATCAACTTTGATTTTCTTTGATTGGGAAACCTTTCCTTCCTGAAGTGCACCCAAACCCAATCACCAACTTCAAATACCATCCTTTTGTGGCCCTTATTACGTTGTTTAGGGATTTGCTCATTGCGTCTTTCCAAATTTGCACGCACTTGCTCATGCAACTTCAACACAAATTCAGCCTTCTTTGCACCATCTAAATTCACTTGTTCACTTAAAGGTAAAGCAATCAAATCTAAAGGACTCAAAGGAATAAAGCCATAAACAATCTCAAATGGGCAAAATTGAGTAGAAGAATGCATACTACGATTATATGCAAATTCAACATGCGGCAAACAATCTTCCCATGTTCTCAAGTTTCGTTTAACCATGGTTCTAAGTAACTGTGACAAAGTTCTATTTACTACCTCAGTTTGACCATCGGTTTGGGGATGACATGTAGTAGAAAAAAGTAATCTGGTTCCCAATTTACCCCATAAGGTCTTCCAAAAATAGCTCAAAAACTTGGTGTCCCTATCACTGACAATAGTTCTAGGCATACCATGTAAACGTACAATTTCTCTAAAGAACAATTCAGCAACATGTTGTGCATCATCGGTTTTCCTACATGCAATAAAGTGTGACATCTTTGAAAACCTATCCACCACAACAAAAATACTATCATGCCCATGCTTAGACCTAGGTAATCCAAGCACAAAATCCATAGATATGTCAATCCAAGGAGAATTAGGTATGGGCAAAGGCATGTATAACCCATTAGGTTGTGATTTAGACTTAGCTTGCTTGCATACAATACAGTTAGCATATAATCTATTCACATCAAATTTTATTTTAGGCCAATAGAAATGATCATGCAAAATATCTAAAGTCTTTTGAACACCAAAGTGTCCCATCAAACCACCTTCATGTGATTCTCTCACAAACAATTCACGCATAGAACACATAGGAATGCATAGACGTTTTTCTTTGAACAAAAATCCATCATGTCTATAAAATTTATCAATAGCACCATGTTCACAAGCATGAAAAATAGAACCAAAATCGTGGTCATCAACATACAAGTCTTTGATATACTCAAAACCAAGCAATTTTGTTTCTAGAGAAGCAAGTAAAGCATACCTTCTAGATAGTGCATCGGCAACTACATTTTCTTTACCTTGCTTGTACTTAATGACATAGGGAAATGCTTCAATGAATTCACTCCATTTAGCATGGCGCTTATTCAACTTATTTTATCCCTTCAAGTGCTTTAATGCTTCATGATCCGTGTGAATCACAAACTCCTTAGGTAGCAAATAATGCTGCCAAACATTGAGTGCACGCACAAGAGCATACAATTCCTTGTCATAAGTTGGATACTTCAAGCTAGCTCCATTCAACGTTTTACTAAAATAGGCTATTGGCTTCCCATCTTGCATTAAAACAGCTCCAATACCTACACCAGAAGCATCACAATCAATTTCAAAAGTTTAGGAAAAATTCGGAAGTGAAAGAATGGGAGATGAAGTAAGTTTGTCCTTTAGCATATTAAATGCGTTTTCTTGTTGTTCTCCCCAATGAAACTTCACGTTCTTCTTTAAAAGCTCGTTAAGTGGTGCGCGGTAATCAAGTCCTTGACAAACCTCCTATAGAAGCTTGCAAGCCCATGAAAGCTCCTCACATCACTAACATTCTTTGGTGTTAGCCACTCCTTAATTGCTTTTACCTTATCTTTATCGACCTGAATTCCATTTTCACTAACAACAAAACCAAGAAACACAAGTTTGTTTGTGCAAAAATCACACTTAGCAAGGTTAGTATATAAAGAATTCTCACGCAAAACCATCAACACCATCCGAACATGTTCAACATGCTCACTAAAGCTCTTATTATAAATCAGAATATCATCAAAGTATACTACCACAAATTTACCAATATACGCATGCAAAACATGGTTCATTAGTCTCATAAAAGTACTTGGTGCGTTAGTTAAGCCAAAAGGCATGACCAACCACTCATACAAACCAAATTTAGTTTTGAATGTTATTTTCCACTCATCACCTATATTCATTCTAATTTGGTGATAGCCACTTCTCAAATCAATTTTAGTAAAGATAACACTTCCATGCAATTCATCTAACATATCATCTAACCTAGGAATAGGATGACGATATTTAACGGTAATCTTGTTAATTGCATGACAATCAACACACATACGCCAAGACCCATCTTTCTTAGGGACTAACAAAACAGGAACAACACATGGGCTAAGACTTTCCCTAACATAACCATTACTTAGTAGTTCCTCAACTTGGCGTTGCAGCTCTTTGGTCTCCTCGGGATTGACTCTATAGGCTGGTCTATTCGGAATGGATGACCCCGGCACAAAGTCAATTTGGTGCTCTATCCCCCTTAGTGGTGGCAACCCACTAGGTAACTCCTCGGGAAACACATCGTCATATTCCTGCAAAACACTTACAAACACACTAGGAAGAGAAGAGTTAAGATTATTAGTGTTTAATAAAGTCTCCTTATACATAAGTACAAGTACTTGCCTATTTTCACTCAAAGCCTTTCTCATGTCTCGCTCTCTAACTAAGAAACTCACTTTTTTCTCGCTTGCCTCCCCTTTTTCTTGCGCCTTACTCGTTCTTTTGCTCACATTCTTGTGTAAACCCTCGCTAAACTCTCTTTTTACCACTCGTTGCTCTCGCCCCTCATTATTTTCCACACAACTCCCCTTTTGCTTGTGCACCTTTTCTTTTTCATGTGCACTCTCACACTTTCTTTTTTCTTTCTCATATGCTTCCATTCGGTCCTTTACAACTTTTTGTAATTCACAAACTTCTTTAGGACTTAGTGGTGCCAAAACATACGGTTTTCCATCCATTATAAGAGAATATGCATTGGTTCGACCATTATGAATTACAGATCTATCATATAACCATGGTCTACCTAGCAACATATGACATGCTTGCATGGGAACAACATCACATAATACCTCATCATTATACTTCTTTACACTAAATGCAATTCGTACTTGCTTAGTAACTCTAATCCCACTTTGATCATTAAGCCATTGCAAGCTGTATGGCTTAGGATGCTTAATAGTTGGAAGTCTAAGTTTATCAACCATCATAGCACTGACTACATTAGTACAACTACCCCCATCAATGATTAAACTACAATTAGCATCATGGTTTTGTACTTTACATGTAGTATGGAATATGTTTTCCCTTTGAGCATCATCATCAATAGGTTGTAGATTAAGAGCTCTAAAAGTTATAAGTACATTACTAACCTCACCCAATTGCACATCATCACAATCTTCCAACTCAGGCATGTCTAGGTAATCCTCCTCACCTGGTTCAGATTCTTCATCACTCTCAAAGACCACTTCACCACCTCGAATTGCCATGGTTCGCTTGTTTGGACATTGGGAAGATATATGCCCATACCCCAAACACTTGAAGCATTGCACTTTCTTTGATTTGAGGTCACTTTGCGTCGTTGGTTTAGTGTTAACATTAAATGTCACGACCCCACCCGTGGGCCCGTGACCGGCACTAGGGAATGGGTAGGCTTAAGGCCACCGAAACCCGTAGTAAGCCTGACACTCACCGACTTAAACAAATCTCATCTCAAATTAATATTATTAAAGCCACAATTTATCTTAACAGCTACATTCTACATAAATACTTCGGTCTGCCAAAAAAACTAGGCGAGACCTGAAACTCAGAAAATTTACAACTGATACATCTACTATTACTACTGCGGAGAATCTAAGATTTACCAATTTACATACCAAATCAAATACATCACCCGATGATGAAGGAGTCGGGTTACCGAATAAGAGTCGCGAGAGGATTAACAGTCACGAATATGAAAAACAGTAAATGGAGACTGTCAGTCTCGAGAGTGAGTTAAAATCAAATAATCTGGGGACTATTGCATTCTTCTCAGAAAACATAGATTATTCAAATCAGTATATCAAACCATGCACATAAATACCAATCATACTATAATCATACCCTATTACTTTCTTCACAGAAAATATTAATCATTCGAATCAATATATCAACCATGCACGTAAATACAATCCATATTATAATCATAACATAACAAATAAATAAATGAATAAATAAAAATATATTTTTACTTTTACGGGACGAGTGGCTCAGTAGAACCCTAACCCCAAATTCTAACAGCCATTTTGGCTCTCTTAATCCAATAAGATCGGCGCCCCCGAGAGTAATGTTCGACTGTGGACCTTACTTCCGACCGGTCACTTAAGTATCCAAATAAGCCGGCCGAGAGCAATGCTCGACCAGGACCTTACCTCCGACAATTTACACAAATCATCCCAGAGAGCCATGCTCACCGTGGCAAACCCATAAAAATCTTATTACATGTCCATGATCATTATTGCAAGACGCGTCCTCGATGTAATTTCCCATCGGTGCAAGCATGTTCTACAATAAAAGCCACATTTCAAAACGCAATCTTCACATTTAATAAATATCATTGTATAATGAAATCATTCAACCATATCAAAATAACGATTAACAATTAAGAGTAAGACATCGGGCAACTCATGTGGAAAATCGATTATATTTGGTATTATTATAACATTACTATAATAATACTTATATTATCTTCAATAATTAATAATCCAAGAAATTATTTACGCTATGATACTAATAACCATATTAAGCATATTAAATCGGACTTAGCAATAGTGCAATGATTAAATGACTTTAACTCACAGGGATTAGGCGACCTCCTAGCTCGCTCCTGCCTCTTAGAGCGAGCCAATGCATGATCATCTAATCACGGAAAACAATTTATCAAAACGTCAAACAATCAATCATTAATCCTAGGTCTAGACTCCTAGATCGATCTAAGAATCTCGACTCGGAGAATTCTACCAAAATTCAGTGAACCTCCCCTACAACACGAACATTACCCCCCGTAAAAACGGGTCCAGGACCTGCCAGAAAAACACTCCAAATACTTAACGATTCAAACAACAGGAGTCGGGTCCCCAAACTTCACTATTTCCCGACTCCGCCACACAGCATAAAATACGAGGCAGGCAAACTGACAATTATTTATGACTCACAAATATCATCAAATACTCAATACAATCAATAGACACACAAATTAAATCAAAGAACTTCCAAGATCAACGGCCAGAGAAAATTACCGAGACGCTCGGTCGACTCGCCTCCGGCCGCCGGAGTCCGATCAACGATCTGGACACACCATCGGACTCACAACGATGCGCTGATGACGATCCCCGCTTCCAATTTTTCGATCTGACACCCGATCATCCGGAGAAATTTGCGGACCATCACGGCCGTCGATTTCCAAACGGAGCCCGATCGCCACCAAACCGGTCCCAATGCGAAGCTTGAGCCGATGAGAGTCGGATACGTCCTCCGATTGTCCATCCTCACGGAGCTCGCCGAAAAGCCGAAAAACGCTGCCCCTACTTTCTCTCCACCGGATCTTCCGTCTCCCGGCCACCACAGCGGCCGCCAAAAGAGAGCCCTTGCCGAGAGGAGCCGATCGCCATGGCTCACGGAATGGCGAACGGCCCGAAGCCATACGCTGCTGATTCCCCGCCAGACGCTTATCGTTCTCCGCGACGCTACCACGCTTATTGCCCGACGCCACCACAAGACTGGCCGCCACCGATGACGCACGTCGCCGCCTTCCTCTTCTTCTTCTTCGGCCATCACCTTCTCTCTCTCTCTCCCGATCTACTTTCTCTCCGATTTTCTTTCCTTTCAATATCGACATTAGGCCCCCGAACTTTTTCTTATTACAATTTGGTCCCTCAACTTCCTTAATTACTTACAATTTCATCCTGCAGAATTCCAAATTAACCCCTAAACTTTCCTTTATCCTTTCAATTAAGCCCTTAACTAATTAATTTGGGCCAAAATCGAATTATTGAAAATACACAATTCAATTAAATAATCAATTTCCAACTCAAAATTTAATACTACTAGTCAATTATAATACCAATTTTCCCCAAAATTCTTTTATAAACATCCCTCACAATTTCTGCCATAATTTTTTTTTTCAAAATATAATTTTATTTATTTATATATATACACATTTGGGAAAATTTTGAATAACCAAATAAAAATATAATTTATTCCTCAAATAATTTATTTAATTAACTCCTTAAAAATCAAACTAATTGGATATGGAAAAATAACTCATTTATTTATCTAACATGAACATTCAAAATTTGTATTTAAATCATTCCAATTAAACCGAATAAAAATAAAGCTAAAATTAACTTAAATAAAAACTCATTATTAAATATATAAAATTTCCGGTTGTTACATTAAATTTAGGGGCTGGCTTGATGTCCTTTGATGCCTCACGACCCTTGTTAGGGGGCTGGTTGCTCCCTTTCCATGCGTCACTCTATTTTGAGCTAGGGCAGCACTTTTGCTCTTGGTTTTTAATTGCTTTTCCACCTTTATGGCCATGTGCAACATGTCCTCCATCTCTACCTAATGTTGCAATTCAATTATGTTAGCAATATCATGATTCAAACCATGCAGAAATCTTGCCATTGTGGCTTCCCTATCCTCATCTATATTGGCTCTAATCATAGCTATCTCCATAGATTGCCAATACTCCTCAACACTCTTACTACCTTGTACTAAATTTTGTAACTTGTTGTACAAATCCCTTTGGTAGTGCGATGGCACAAACCTTTTACACATAATGCATTTAACCTCATCCCATGAACCAACTTCGTGTTCCCCATAACGCCTACGACCACTTACCAATTGATCCCACCAAATGGCAGGATAATCACAAAATTCAACAACAGCAAGTTTAACCTTTTTAGACTCACTATAGTTATGACATTCAAAAACCCTTCAACCTTCTTTTCCCACTCCAAATAAACTTCAGGGTCACTCTTACCATGAAAAGATGGTATTTTCATCTTAATGCTACCCAAATTAGTGTCAATTTTGGGTTGGAGATTATGTCTAGACCCTTTAGACTCACTTTCTTGGTCATTATCAGAACCATCCCCTTTAGACGTTTTAGGCATATCATTCAATAACCTAGTTAATTTGTCATCTTGTTTCTGAAATTGTTTTGTCATATGTTCTACTACATCTCTCAATGTATAAGCTAAATTTTTCAAAGTCAATGATGGTTCAGATGACATGGTTAAACCAAAAGACTAGGAAAGAAAACAAAAAAAAAACGTGATCAAGTGTTATACTCTGGAGGCTTCTTATAGTCAAAGGCAAAACAAGAAAAGATTACTCCCTCACGTGTTTCACTCACAAAGAATTGAATTCCTTATAGAAATTAAATCAAATAGTTCTAGTAATCATAAGAACAAGTTTTTCACAACCTCTTAACGTTTATTAATTCTGAAGTTCAATAGAAAACTCGTGAATCAATAAAACGAATTATAAGTGTGTGAACAAAACAAGCTTACAACTAATCGAACAAGACTCAATTAACCCAAAAGAAAAGCTTTTTAGGAGAAAACAAACAAAATTACCCAAATTAGAATTTTAAGAATGACGAACAGCTCCAATCAATTAAAAGAATTGCGGAATGAATCAATCAAGAATCAATTCTTCAAGAACTTCCGAACACCAATGGTTAGGGTTAGTTTTCCGTTCCTTTTTTTTTTAAAAAATCTGACTTGGTATGCGGGCAGCAATGAAAATAGTATATATATATATATATATATATATATATATATATATATTCTTTCAATTAAGAGTCTGTCTTCTATTTCATCCGAATTTCGCTCACATCATCATAAAATATATAAATCTGACTTGGTATGCGAAATGAAAATAGTATATATATATATATTCTTTTCAATTAAGAGTCTATCTTCTATTTCATCTTTGAGTTGCCAGATCATCATAAAATATATATATATATATATATATATTTTATGATGATGCTAATGTAAATTCAAATGAAAAGAAGGTAAACCAACTTACAAGTTTGGCTCTGATACCAAATGATACAAACTCGAACCAGATACGTTCAAACACCGATAAGTAATGGTGAGAAAATCAAACTGATAAACGCTCTCCCTATTTAAGAGGAAGCACCCTTACCAATAAGTTCAAATTTATCGCCCCAAAATCTAACTTGAAAGTTTGCAATTGATTATGGAACTAACAAACTTAGCAATAGAACTACTAAGCCCTTTAGTTATAAATAGATGAAGAATGTTCAAACAACTCAAGAAACTAATAAAAATTTAATTGATTGATCAAACATGTAGATGTGAAACTAAATCAAACAAGTTAATTTAATCTCAAGAAATTCAATAAGGAACACCTTAAGGAATAAGAGTTAACAACTCAAATAAAACTTCATTCAGAAATGTATATTTGTCTTATGTGCTTTAGCCGAAATACATAGCTCTATTTATAGAGTCTTGAAATGATTCTAACCCTAAAAAGGACTAAGAGATAAGCAATAAAGAATCAAATCCTAAAAGACTTCTAATGTGCGCCTCCTTCTCTAAGCATAAGTGGTGGTCACTTAGGGTTGCTGAGACCTCCCATGCTTCTAGAAACCCTAATGTGCAGCCCAATACTTCTAGAAACCCTAATATGCGGCCCAATGCTTCTAGAAACCCTAAGAAAACCTATTGACTTTGATCCTTGATGTTTGACCTTGACCTTGTTCCATGACCAGAAGTTTAAGCTTCATTAATAGAAATTAATGTCACTATCTTCAAGGCGTTGTTATCTTCATTAAAAGCACCATCATTAGCCATCTTCAAAACATGCTCCAAGTAAGAATTTAAGGCTTGCTTGAACTTTTTACTCCTTGCTCGTGTCATTGGTCCTCCATAGGCTAGTGGATCTATGCTAGTTGACTTAAATGCATCCTTGGTTGCATCAACAGCCCCGTAAGAGAGGTATATTTAGGAATATGACAAAACAACCCCGAAAAAGGGGTATATTTTTTAATCTGAGAAGAGAACACATTAAGAGTGGTATATTTGTAAATATTAGAAAACATTCCCGTAAGAGTGGTATATTTGCAAATATTAGAAAAAAATCCCGTAAGAAGGGTATATTTGTGACTATCAGAAAACAACCCCGTAAAAGGGATATATTTATGAATATGACAACACAACCTTGTAAGAGAGGTATATTTGCGAGTATAAGAAATGAGTCTCGTAAAATGGGTATATTTGTGAATATTAGAAAAAAACCTCGTAAAAGGGGTATATTTGTGAGTGTTAGAGAACAGCCCCTTAAAAGGTTGTGTATTTTTTAAATATTAGAAAACAACCCTGTAACAGGAGTATATTTGTGAATATGAGAAAACAACCCCTTGAAAGGAGCATAATTTTTAATATGAGAAAGCAACCCTATAGGAGCAGTATATTTTTAAATATTACAAAATAGCCTCGTTTGTAAGTATGAGAAGAAATTGATTTAAAAAGAGTATATTTATGAATATGAGAAAACAACCCCGTACGAGGGGTATATCTGTGATTATGAGAAAGCAACCCCGTAAAATGCATATATTTATGAATATGAGAAGACAACCCCGTAATAATGGTATATTTATATGAGTATTGATTAAACAACCCCGTAAAAGGTTATATTTATGAATATGAAAAGATAACCCCATACGACGGGTATATTTGTGAGTATGAGAAAACAACCCCGAAAAGGGGTATATTTATGAATATGAGTAAACAACCCCATAAGAGGTGTATATTTCTTAATATTAGAAAACTACTTCATTGGATGGGTATATTTGTAAATATTAGAAAACAACTTTGTCAGAGGGGTATATTTATAATTATGAGAAGCAACCTCATAAAGAGGATATATTTATGAATAAGGGAAAATGACCGTGTAAGAGTGGTATATATGTGAGTATGAGAAAACAACCCCGTAAAATGGGTATTTTTTTTATATGAGAAAATAACCACGAAAAAGGGGTATATTTGTGAATATATGAAAAAACCTAATAAAAGGGATATATTTGCGAGTGTGAGAAAACAACTCCGTACGAGGGATATATTTGGGGGTATGAGAAAACAACCCCGTAAGAGGAGTTTATTTATAAATATGAGAAAACAACCCCGTAAAAGGGGTATATTTGTGAGTATGAGAAAACAACCTCGTAAAAAAGGTATAATTATGAATATGAGAAAATAACCCCGCACAAGGGGTATATTTATGAGTATGAGAAAGCAATCTTGTAAAAGGGGTATATCTATGACTATGAGAAAACAATCTAGTAAGAGGGGTATATTTGTAAAGATTAGAAAACAAACCTGTAACAATGGTATATTTGTGAGTATGAGAAAACAACCTCGTAAAAGGGGTATATTTATGAGCATGAGAAATCAAGCCCATAAAAAGGATATCTTTATAAGTATGAGAAAATAACCCCGTAACAGGGGCATATTTATGAATATGAGAAAATAACCCCATAAGAGAGTTATATTTTTTAGTATGAGAAACCACCGTAAATGGATATATTTGTTAATATGAGAAAACAACCCCATAAGAGGGGTATATTTATAAATTAGAAAAGAACCCCGTCATAGGAGTATATTTGTGAGTATGAGAAAAACAACCCTGTTAGAGGGCAACATTTATGAGTATGAGAAAATAACCTCGTAAAAGGAGTATATTTTCTAAAATGAGAAAACAACCATGTAAGAGTGGTATATTTATAAATATTAGAAAACAGCCTCGTAAGAGGGGTGTATTTGCAAGTATAAGAAAACAACCCCGTAAGGGTTTATTTATGAATATGAGAAAACAACCTCGTAAACGGGGTATATATGCATATGAAAAACAACCTTGTAAGTGGGGCAGATTTGTAAGTATCAGAAAAAAACTGCGTAAAAGAGTATATTCCTTAATATGAGAAACCATCCTTGTAGGAAGGGTACATTTGTAAAAATGAGAAAACAACTCCATAATAGGAGTATATTTGTGAGTATGAGAAAACAACCTCGTAGTAGAGTATATTTATAAATATGAGAGAACAACCTCGTACAAGGTGTATATTTTTAAGTATGAGAAAACAACCCCGTAAAATAAGAAAACAATCCCGTAAGAGGGGTATATTTATGAGTATGAGAAAACAATCTTGTAAAAGGGGTATGAGAATATATTTGTAAGTGTTAGAAAAAAAAAACCTGTAAAAAGGGTTTACATTTTAATATGGAAAGCAACCCCAAAAGAGGGGTACATTTGTAAATATTAGAAAACCACTCCGTAAGAGGGGTATATTTGTGAGGGTGAGAAAATGACCCCGCAAAAAGGGTACATTTGTAAATATGAGAAAATAACTCCGTAACAGGGTTATATTTATGAGTATGAGAAAACAACCTCGTAGTAGAGTATATTTATGAATATGAGAAAACAACCTCGTACAAGGTGTATATTTTTAAGTATGAGAACATAAACCCATAAAGGTATATATTTTTAATATGAGCAAACACCCGTAAGAGGGGTATATTTATATTTATGAGCAAACAACCCCGCACGAGGGCTATAATTGTTAGTATGAGAAAACAACCCCATAAAAAGGGTAGATTTCTTAATATGATAGAACAACTACGTGAGAGGGGTACATTTATGAGTATGAGAAAACTACCCCATAGAAGGCGTATGTTTGTTAATATGAGTAAACAACTGCGAATGAGGGGTATATTTGTAAATATTATAAAACAACCCCGTAAGAGGTATATTTGTGAGTATGAGAAAACAACACCCTAAAAGGGATATATTTTTTAATATGAGAAAACAACCCCGTAAGAGGGGTTTGTTTGTAAATATGAGAAAATAGTATGAGAAAACAATCTCGTAGTAGGGGTATATTTTTATGTATGAGAAAACAACCTCGTAAAAGGAGTATATCTTTTAATTTGAGAAGCAACACCATAGGAGGGGTGTATTTGTAAATATTAGAAAAAACCCCGTAAGAGGGGTATATTTATGAGTATGCAAAAACAACCCCATAAAAAAGGTATCTTTATGAATATGAGAAACCAACCCCGTATGAGGGTATATTTGTCAGTATGAGAAAGCAACCCCATAAAAGGAGTATATTTATGAATATGAGAAAACAACTGCGTAAGAGGAGTATGTTTATCAGTATAATAAAATAACCTTGTAAAAAAGATATATCTTTTAATATGAGAAAACAGCCCCGTAAGAGAGGTATTTTTGCGAGTATGACAAAACAACCCCGTAAAAGGGGTATTCTTTTAATATCAAAAAAGAACCTCGTAAGGGTGTTATATTTATAAATATTAGAAAACATCCCCGTAAGACTGGTATATTTGCAAATATTAAAAAACAACCTCGTAAGAGGGGTATATTTGTGAGTATCAGAAAACAACCCCGTAAGAGGGATATAATTATGAATATGAGAATACAACCTTCTAAGAGGGGTATATTTGTGAGTATGAGAAAACAGTCCCGTAAAATGGGTATATTTGTGAGTATTTAAAAACAACCTCGTAACAGGGGTATATTTGTGAGCGTGAGAGAACAACCCCATAAAAGATTGTATATTTTTTAAATATTAGAAAACAACCCCGTAATAGAGGTATATTTATGAATACGAGAAAACAACCTCATAAAATGGGTGCAGTTATGAGTATGAGAAAACAACCCCTTAAAAGGAGTATAATTTTTAATATGAGAAAGCAACCTTATAAGAGCAGTATATTTCTAAATATTACAAAATAGTCCCGTAAGAGGGGTATATTTGTGAGTATGAGAAGAAACTTATGTAAAAAGAGTATATTTATGAATATAACAAAATAACCCCTTACGATGGGTATATCTATGAGTATGAGAAAGCAACCCCGTAAAAGGCATATATTTATGAATATGAGAAAACAATCCCATAATAATAGTATATATATGAGTATTGATAAAGGAACCCCGTAAAAAGATTATATTTATGGATATGAGAAAATAACCCCATATGATGGCTATATTTATGAGTATGAGAAAATGACCCCGTAAAAGGGGTATATTTATGAATATGAGTAAAAGACCCGTAAGAGGGGTCTATTTCTTAATATCAGAAAATAACTTCATTAGATAGTATATTTATAAATATTAGAAAACAACTCTGTGAGAGGGGTATATTTGTGTGTATGTGTAAAAAGCCTAATAAAAGGGATATATTTGCGTGTATGAGAAAACAACCCCGTACGAGTGGTTTATTTAGGTATGTGACAAAACAACCTCGCAAGAGGGCTTTATTTATAAATATGAGAAAACAACCCCATAAGAGGAGTACATTTGTGAGTATGAGAAAACAACCCCGTAAAAAGGGTATAATTATAAATATGAGAAAATAACTTCGTACGAGTGGTATATTTATGAATATGAGAAAGTAGTTCTGTAAAAGGGGTATAATTATGAATATGAGAAGACAATTTGGTAAGAGGGGTATATTTATAAAGCTTAAAAAACAAACCTGTAACAAGGGTATTTTTGTGAGTATGAGAAAACAACCTCGTAAAAGGAGTTTATTTATGAGCATGAGAAAACAACCCCATAAAAAGGATATCTTTATAAATATGAGAAAATAACCCCGTAACAGGGGCATATTTATGAATATGAGAAAACAGCTCCATAAGAGAGTTACATTTTTTAATATGAGAAACACCCCCGTAACATGAGTATATTTGTTAATATGAGAAAACAACCCCACAAGAGGGGTATATTTGTAAATTAGAAACAACCCTGTAATAAGGGCATATTTGTGAGTATGACAAAACAACCTCGAAAAAGGGGTATATCTTTTAGTATAAGTAGAGAATCCCGTAAAAGGGGTATATTTTTTAATATGAAAAGACAACCCCGTAAGAGGGCTATATTTGTGAGTATGAGAAAACAACCTCATAAAAGGGATATATTAATGAGTATGAGAAAACAATCTCGTAAAGGGATATCTTTATGAATATGAGAAAACAACCCTGTAAAAGGGGTATATTCATAACTATGAGAAAACAACCCCGTGAGAGGGGTATATTGAGTGTGAGAAAATAACCCCGTAAAATGAGTTTATTTGTTAATATAAGAACACAATCCCATAAATGGAGTATATTTGTAAATATTAGAAAATAAACCCGTAACAAGGGTATGTTTGTGAGTATGAGAAAACAGCCCCATAAAAAGGTATGTTTCTTATTATGAGAAAATAACCCCGTAAGAGGGGTTTATTTGTAAATATGAGAAAACAACCCCGCAACCGTGGTATATTTGTGAGTATGAGAAAACAATATTGTAAAAGGAATATATTTATTAGTATGAGAAAACAACCAAATAAGAGGGATATATTTGTGTGTATGAGAAAACAACCCTCTAAAATAAGTATATTTCTCAATATGAGAAACAACTCCATAAAAGGCCTATACTTGTAAATATTAGAAAATAGCCACATAAGAGGGGTATATTTATGAGTATGAGATAACAATCCCATAAAATTTATTTTTATGAATATGAGAAACCAATCCTGTACGAGGGATATATTTGTGATTATGAGAATGTAATCCTGTTAAAGGGTTTATTTATGAATATGGAAAAACAACCCCGTAAGAGGGCTACATTTATGAGTATGAGAAAACAAATCTATAAAAATGGTATATTTTTAATATGAGAAAACAGCCCCGTGAGAGGGGTATATTTATAAATGTTAGAAAACAACACCGTAATAGGATTATTTTATGAGTACGAGAAAATAACACCGTAAAAGGGGCATATTTATTAATATGAGAAAACAAATATGTAGGAGGGTATATTTGTAAATATTAGAAAACAACCCCATAACAATGCTATATTTGTGAGTATGAGAAAATAACCTCATAAAAGAGGTAGATTTTCTAATATGAGAAAACACCCATAAGAGGGGTATATTTGCAAATATGAGAAAATCTCGTAACATGTGTATATTTCTGAGTATGACAAAACAAACTTGTAAAAGGGATATATTTTTATTATAAGAAAATAATTCCATAAAAGTGGTATATTTTTTAATACTAGAAAATAACCCGTAAGAAGGGTATATTTATGAGTATAAGAAAACAATCTCGTTAGAGGGTTTATATTTGTGGGTATGAGAAAACAACCTCGTAGAAGGGGTATATTTTTTAATATGAGAAAACAACCACATAATACTAGAAAATAACCCGTAAGAGGGGTATATTTATGAGTATGAGAAAACAATCTCGTCAGAGGGTTTATATTTGTGAGTATGAGAAAACAACCTTGTAGAAGGAGTATATTTTTTAATATGAGAAAACAACCACATAAGAGGAGTTTTTTTGTAAATATTAGAAAATAATGCCATAAGAGGGGTATATTTATGAGTATGAGAAAACAACCTCATAAAAAGGGTATATTAATGAGTATTGGGAAAACAATTTATAAATATGAGAAAACAACATGGTAAAAAGGGTATATTCATAAATATGAGAAAATAACCCCGTAAGAGGGGTATATTTTCGAGTATGAGAAAATAACCCCATAAAATGAGTTTATTTGTTAATATAGGAAAACAATTACATAAGAGGGGTATTTGTAAATATTAGAAAACAACCTGTAACAGGGGTATATTTGTGAGTTTGAAAAAATATCCACGTAAAAAAGGTATATTTATGAGTATGAGAAAAACAACCCTATTAGAAGGGTACATTTATGAGTGTGAAAAAACAACCTTGTACAAGGTGTATATTTTTTAAAATGAGAAGACAACCCCGTAAGGGTGTTATATTTGTAAATATTGGAAAACAGCCCCGTAAGAGGGGTGTATTTGTAAATATTAGAAAACAACCACATAATAGGGGTATATTTGTGAGTATGAAAAATAACCGCGTAAAAGGGAGATATATATATATATATTAGTATGAAAAACAACCTTGTAAATAGGGCAGACTTGTGAGTATGAGAAAATAATGAAATAAAGGGTACATTCCTTAATATGCCGTAAGAGGGTATATTAGTAAATATACAAAAACAACCCCATAACAGGGGGTATATTTGTGAGTATGATAAAACAACCTCGGAAAAGTGTATATCTTTTAGTATGAGAATACAATTCCGTAAAAGTAGTATATTTTCTAATACATGAAAACAACCTCGTGTGAGGAGTATATTTGTAAATATTAAAGAAAGACCCATAAGAGGGGTATATTTGTGAATATGGACAAACAACCCCGTAAGAAGGGTATATTTGTGAGTATGAGAAAACAACCTCATAAAAGGGTATATTTATGAGTTTGAGAGAACAACCCTATAAGAGGGATATATTTGTGAGTATGACGCAACAACCTCGTAAAAGGGGTATATTTTTTAATATGAGAAAACAATCCCGCAAGATGGATATATTTATAAATATTAGAAGATAACCCCGTAAGAGGGGTATATTTGTGAGTGTGAGAAAACAACCCCGTAAATAGAGTATATTCCTGAATATGAAAAAACAACCTCGTACAAATATGAGAGGATAGCCCTGTAAAAGGGGTACATTTTTTAATATAACAAAACAATCCAATAAGAGGAGTTTATTTATAAATATAAGAAAACAACCCCGTAAGGGGGGTATATTTGTGAGTATAGAAAAACAACCCCGTAAAAGGGGTGTATTTCTGAATATCAAAAAACAATCCCGCACGAGGGGTATAATTGTAAGTATGAGAAGATGGCCCTATAAAAGAGGTATACTTTTTAATATGATATAACAACCCAGTAAGAGGGGTTTATTTATAAATATGAGAAACGAACCCCGTAACAAGGGTATATTTGTGAATATGAGAAAACAACCCCGTAATAAAGGTATATTTTCGAATATGAGAAAATAACCCCATACGAGGGATATAATTGTAAGTATGAGAAGATAGCCCCGCCAAAAGGGTATTTTTTTAAATATGACAAAACTACCCAGTGAGAGGGGTTTATTTGTAAATGTGAGAACAACCTCGTAGAAGGGGTAAACAAACCCGTGAGAGGCTTATATTTGTAAATATTAGAAAACAACCCTGTAAGAGTGGTATATTTGTGAGTATGAGATAACAAACTTGTAAAATGGTTATCTTTATGAATATGAGAAACCAACATCGTACGAGGAGTATATCTATGAGCGTGTGAAAGAAACCCTGTGAAAGGGATATATTTATGATTTTGAGAAAACAACCTCGTAAGAGGGGTATATTTATGAGTATGAGAAAACAACACTATAAAAGGGGGATATTTATTAATATGAGAAAACACCCGTAAAAGGGGTATATTCATGAGTATGAGAAAAAACACCGTAAAAGGGGGATATTTTTTAATATGAGAAAACACCCGTAAAAGGGGTATATTTGTGAGTATGAGAAAACAACCTCATAAAAAGGGGTATATTTTTTAGTATGAGAAAACAATCTCGTAAAAAGGATATACTTATTAATATCATAAAACAACTATGTAACATGGGTATATTTGTGAATATGAGAGAACAACCTCGTAAAAGGGACATATTTATGAGTAAATAACCCTAGAACAGGGGTGCATTTATGAGTATGGGAGAACAACCCTTTGAAAGGAGTATATTTTTTAATATGAGAAACAACACCGTAAGAGGGGTATATTTATAAATATTAGAAAATAATCCCGTAAGAAAGGTATATTTATGAGTATGAGACAACAACCCAGTAAAAAGGGTATGTTTATGAATATAAGAAACCAACCTAATACGAGGGGTATATTTGTGATTATGAGAAAGCAACCCCATAAAGTGGTTTATTTATTAATATGCGAAAACATCCCCGTAAGAGGGGTATATTTAT
This sequence comes from Ricinus communis, assembly GCF_019578655.1. Classification (NCBI taxonomy): domain Eukaryota; kingdom Viridiplantae; phylum Streptophyta; class Magnoliopsida; order Malpighiales; family Euphorbiaceae; genus Ricinus; species Ricinus communis. Next base: position 9,669,137 of record NC_063259.1, read on the forward strand.
GAGTATGAGATAACAACCTTATAAAAGTGGTACATTTCTTAATATGAGAAAACAGCTCCGTAAGAGGGCTATATTTGTAAATATTATAAAATAACCATGTAATAAGGATATATTTATGAATATGAGAAAACAACCTCGTAAAAGGGTATATATATGAATTTTGGAAAATAACCCCGTAACTGGGGTATATTTGTGAGTATGAGAAAACCCCGAAAAAAGGGTATATTTATTATTATGAGAAAACAACCCCATAAGAGGGGTATATTTATAAATATTAGAAAGCAACCCCGTAACAGGGGTATATTTGTGAGTATGAGAAAACAACCTCATAAATGGGGTATATTTATGATTACAAGAAAACAACCCCGTAAGAGGGGTATATTTATAAATATTAGAAAACAACCCTATAAGGCAGGTTTATTTTTGAGTATGAGAAAACAACCTCATAAAAGGGGTATATTTATAAATATTAGAAAACAACCCTATAAGAGGGATATATTTGTGAGTATGAGGAAACAACCTTGTAAAAAGGGTATATTTGTGAGTATGAGAAAGCAACCTAGTAAGAGGGATATATTTGTGCGTATGAGAAAATAGCCCTACAAATGGGTTATATACTTTAATATGAGAAAACAATCTCGTAAGAGGGGTTTATTTGTAGATATGAGAAAACAACCCTGTAACAAGGATATATTTATGAGTTTTAGAAAACAACCTCATAAAAGGAGTATACTTTTTAATATGAGAAACAACACCGTAAGAAAGGTATATTTATGAGTATGAGATCACAACCTCGTAAACAGGGTATTTTCATGAATATGGGAAACCAACCTTGTATGAGGGATATACTTGTGATTATGAGAAAGCAACCCAGTAAGATAGATTTATTTAGGAAAATAAGAAAACATCCCCGTAAGAGGGGTATATTTATAAGTAAAAAGAAAATAACCCTGTAAAAGTGGCATATTTTTGAATTTGGCAAAACAGCCCCATGAGAGGATATATTTGTAAATATTAAGAAAAATTCCAGAAGAGAGGTGTCTTTATGAGTATGAGATAACAACCTTGTGAAATGGCATCTTTATGAATATGAGAAACCAACCTCGTACGAGGGATATATTTGTGAGTATAAGAAAGCAACTGCATAAAATGGTTATATTTGTGATCATGAGAAAATAACCACGTAAGAAGGGTATAATTATGAGTATGAGGAAACAACCCCGTAAAAAAGAGACATATTTGTTAATATGAGAAAACCACACCGTAGGAGGTGTATATTTGTAAATATTAGAAAATAACCCCATAAGAGGGTATATTTGTGAATATGAGAAAATAACCCCGTAAAAGGGGGATATTTGTTAATATGAGAAAACACTCGTAAGAGGGATATATTTAAAAATGTGAGAAAAAAACTCCATAATAGGGGTATATTTGTGAGTATGAGAAAACAACCCCGTAAAAAGGGGTATATTTTTTAGTATGAGAAAACAATCCTGTAAAAAAGGTATACTTTTTAATATCAGAAAACAACCATGTAACAGGCGTATATTTCTGAGTATGAGAAAACAACCTCGTAAAAGGGTTATATTTATGAGTATGAGAAAACAACCTCGTAAGGGGGACATATTTGTGTGTATGAGAAAACGACCCTGTTAAAGTGACATATTATTTAATATCAAAAAATAACCCAATAAGAGGGGTATATTTATAAATATTAGGAAACAACCCCGTAATAGGGATAAATTTGTGAGTATTAGAAAACAACCTCATACAAGGAGTATTTAAATGAGTTTAAGAAAACAACCCCGTAAGTGGAGTATATTTGTGAGTGTGAGAAACCAACTCCGTAAAAGAAATGTATTTTTTAATATGAGAAAACAACCCGGTAAGAGTGGTATATTTTTTATTATGAGAAAAAAATCTCAAAAAAGGGGTATATATATGAGTATGAGAAAACGACCGCGTAAGAGGAATATATTTGTGAGTGTCAGAAAACAACCCCAGTAAAAGGGATATATTTATAATTATGAGAAAACAACCCCATACGAGGGGTATATTTATTAGTATGAGAGAACAACCCTCTAAATAGATTTTAATATAAGAAATAACACTGTCAGTGGGGTATAATTTGTAAATATTAGAAAACAACACCGTAAGAGGGGTATATTTACGAGTATGAGATAACAACCCTATGTTTATGAATATGAGAAACCAACACCGCACGAGGGATATATTTGTGATTATGAGAAGGCAACCCCATAAAAGGGGTTTATTTGTGATTATGAGAAAAGATACTCGTAAGAGGGCTATATTTAAGAGTGTGAGATAAAAACCTTGTAACAGTGTTACATTTTTTAACATTAAAAACAGGGCTATAAGAGGGTACATTTGGAAATATTAGAAAGCAACCCCCTAATAGGGTTATATTTGTAAATATGAGAAAACAACCGCGTAAGAGGCGTATATTTATGAGTATGAGAGAACAACCTTGTAGAGGGGGCATATTTTTTAATATGAGAAAAAACATCCGTGAGAGGCGTATATTTGTAAATATTAGAAAACAACCTGTAAGAGTGGTATATTTGTGAGTGTAAGATAACAAACATGTAAAATAGTTATCTTTATGAATATGAGAAACCAACTTCGTACGAGGAGTATATCTGTGAGTATGAGAAAGCAACCCAGTAAAAGGGATATATTTGTGATTTTGAGAAAACAACCTCATAAGAGAGGTATATTTATAAGTATGAGAAAACAACACCGTAAAAGGGGAATTTTTTTTAATATGAGAACGCCCATAAAAGGGGTATAGTTGTGAGTATGAGAAAAAAACCTCAAAAAGAGGGTATATATATGAGTATGAGAAAACGACCCCGTAAGAGAAATATATTTGTGAGTGTGAGAAAACAACCCCGTAAAAGGGATATATTTATGAATATGAGAAAACAACCCCATACGAGGGGCATATTTGTTAGTATGAGAGAATAACCCTCTAAATAGACTTTAATATAAGAAATAACACCGTCAGAAGGGTATATTTGTAAATATTAGAAAACAACACCGTAAGAGGGGTATATTTATGAGTATAAGATAACAACCCCATAAAATTGGTATGTTTATGAATATGAGAAACCAACTCCGTGTGAGTGATATATTAGTGACTATGAGAATGCAACCCTGTAAAAGGGGTTTATTTGTGAATATGAGAAAACATCCCCGTAAGAGGGCTATGTTTAAGAGTATGAGATAAAAAAATTGTAGAAGAGGTAAATTTTTTAATATTAGAAAACAGGACCATAAGAGGGGTACGTTTGTAAATATTAGAAAATAACCCTATAATAGGGTTATATTTATGAGAATGGGAAAACAACCTTGTAAAAGGGGTATATATGAGTTCGAGAAAAAAACCACGTAAGTGGGGTATATTTGCAAGTATGAGAAAATAAACCCGTAAAAGGGGTATATTTTCTAATATGAGAATATAACTCAATAAGAGGGGTATTTTTATAAATATTAGAAAACAACCCCGTAACAAGGGTATATTGGTGAGTATGAGATAACAACCACGTAAAAGGAGTATATTTCTGAATATGAGAAAGCAACCCCGTACGAGGGATATACAATTTCGTATGAGAAAGCAACCCCGTGCAAAAGGTAAATTTATGAATATGAGAAAACAACCCTATAAGAGGGTTATATTTATGAGTATGAGAAAACAACCCTGCAAAATGCGTATACTTGTTAATATGAGAAAACAACCACGTAAGAAGGGTATAACAATAAAAATTACAAAACAACCATGTAAGAGAGGAATATTTGTAAATATGAGAAAATAACCCCGTAACAAGGGTATATTTGTAAAGTTTTTCATATGAGAAAACACCTGTAAGAGGGGTGTATTTGTAAATATGAGAAAACAACCCCGTAACAGGGTTATATTTATGAGTATGAGAAAATAACCTCGTAAAAGAGTTATATTTTTTAGTATGAGAAAACAATCCCGTAAATGGGCTATATATTTTAGTACTAGAAAAAACCCCCGTAAGAGGAGTATTCTTGTGAGTATGAGAACATAACCTCATAAGAGGAGTGTATTTCTGTGTATGAGAGAACAAGCTCGTAAAAGGGGTATATTTTTTAATATGAGAAAACAACCCCATAAATGGAGTATATTTGTAAATATCGGAAAATAACGCCACAAGAAGGGAATATTTGTGAATTTGAGAAAATAATCTCGTAAAAGGGGTATATTTTTTAGTATGAGAAAAAACCCCACAAAAGGGACATCTTTATGAATATGAGCAAACAACCCTGTAAAAGGGGTATATTTTTTAATAAGAGAAAACAACACCGTAATTTAGGTATATTCTTTAGTATGAGAAAACACGACAAACAACCCCACAGGGTACATAAGCAACCCATAAAAGGGGTATACTTATGAATATGAGAAAACAATCCCTAAAAGAGGTATATTTTTAAATATTATAAAATAATTCTGTAACTCGGGTATATTTGTGAGTATGACAAAACAACCGCGTAAAAGGGGCATATTCATGAGTACGAGAAAACCACCCCGTGAGAAGGATACATTTATGAGTATGAGAAAATAACCCCGTAAAAGGTGTATATCTTTTACAATGAGAAAACAACCGTAAAAGGGGTATATTTGTAAATATTAGAAAATAACCACGTAAAAAGGTTATATTCGTCAGTATGAGAAAACAACCCCTTAGAAAGCGTAAATTTATGAATATGAGAAAACAACCCTGAACGAGGGGTATATTTTCGAGTATGAGAAAGATAACCCGTAAAAGGGATATATCTATGAATTTGAGAAAATAACCCTATAAGGGAGGTATATTTATGAGTATGGGAAAAAACCCCATAAAAAGGGTGAATATGAGAAATCAACACCGTTAGAGGAGTATATTTATGAGTATGAGAAAACAATCCTATAAAAGGGGTATATTTGTTAATATGAGAAAACAACCCTGTAAGAGGGGTATATTTGTGAATATTAAAAATAATCCCACAACGGAGGTATATTTGTAAGTATGAGAAGACAACCGCGTAAAGGGGATATATTTATGAGTTTGAGAAAACAACCTCATGAGAGGGGTACATTTGTGAGTATGAGAAAACAACATTGCAAAAGGTGTATATTTTTTTTAAATGAGAAAACAACCTCGTAACAGGTTATATTTGTGAGTTTGGGAGAACGATCCCGTAAAAGGGTATATTTATGTTAATGAAAAAACAACCTTGTATGAGGGATATATTTTCCAGTATTAGAAAGATAACCCGTAAAAGGTTGTATATTTCTGAATATGAAAAGGCAACCTCGTACGAGGGATATAAAGTTCATTATGAGAAAGCAACCATGAAAAAGGTACATTTATGAGTATGAGAAAACAACCCTGTAAAAAGGGTATATTTATTAATATGAGAAAACAACCACGTAAGAGGGTATAACTATAAATATTAGAAAACAACCACATAAGAGGGGAATATTTGTAAATATGAGAAAATAACCCAATTACAATGGTATATTTATAAATTTTTTCATATGAGAAAACACCCGTAAGAGAGGTGTATTTGTAAATATGAGAAAACAAACCCATAACAAGGGTATATTTGTGAGTATGAGAAAACAGCCTCGTAAAAAGGGGTACATTTTTTAGTACGAGAAGAGAATTCTGTAAATAGGGTATGTATTTTAGCATTAGAAAAGCCCCCGTAAGAGGGATATATTTGTGAGTATGAGAACATAACCCCGTAACAGGAGTGTATTTCTGAGTATAAGAAAACAAGCTCGTAGAAGGGGTATATTTTTTAATATGAGTAAACAACCTCGTAGGAGGAGTATATTTGTAAATATCAGAAAACAACGCCATAAGAGGTCTATATTTGTGAGTATGAGAAATCAATCTCATAAAAGGGGTATATTTATGAGTATGAGAAAACAACCCCACAAAAGGGACATCTTTATAAATGTGAATATATATAAATATTGAAAAATAACCACGTACAAGGGGTATATTCCTTATTATGAGAAAATAATCCTGTAAAAGGGGTGGAGTTTTTAATATAAGAAAACACTGTAAGTGGAATATATTTGTAAGTTGTGAAACCAACCCGATAAGAGGATATATTTGTGAGTATGAGAAAAAAACCTCGTAAATAGGGCATGTTTAGTATGAGAAAAATCGTAAAGGGTATACTTGTGAGTGTGCAAAACAAACTCGTAAAAGAAAACAACCCGTGAGATATATTTGTGAGTATGAAAACAACCACGTAAAGGGTTATGTTTGTAAATATTACAAAACAACCCGTAAGAGGACATATTTGTGAGTATGAGAGAACAACCCCATAAAATGGTATCTTTATGAGGGAGAATATTTATGGGTTTGAAAACACGAAATGGGTTTATTCATGAATATGAGAAAGCAACCCGTAAGAGTGGTATACTTATGAGTTTGAGAAAAACCCATAAAAGTGGTATCTATATAATTTGAAAACAACCTGGTAAGGGCTATATTTGTGAATATGATGAAAACAACCCGTAAAGGGGTACATTTATGGTATGAGAAAACAACCATGTGAGATGCAAGTATAGAAACAACCTATACATTTTTAAATATGAGAAAACAACCCTTTAAGATGGGTATATTTGTAAATATTGAGAAAACAAACATAAGAGTGGTATATTTCTGTGGAGTATAATTGTGTATGAGAAACAACTCGTAAAGGGTATATTTATAAATATGAGAGAACAACCGTAAGTGTGGTATATGTGAGTGTGAGAAAACAACCCGTAAAGGGATATATTTGTTAATATGAGAAAATAATATATAAATATTAGAAATAACCTAAGGGTTATATTTGGTATGAGAAAACAATCCGTAAAGAGATAAATTTTTAATATGAGAAAACACCCATGAGAGGATATATTAAATATGAAATAACTCTGTAAGGGTATATTTATGGTATGACAATACAACCTCTTAAAGGGTATTTTTATACGAGAAAATAATCCTGTAAAGTGTATATTTGTTATTAAAAATAACCCGTAAGAGGGCATGGTATGAGAAAACAACCCCGTAAAAATGGTATATCTTTTAATATGAGAAAACAACCCCGTACGACGGGTATAATTGTGTGTATGAGAAGACAGCCCCGTAGAAAGGGTATACTTTTTAATATGAGAAAACAAGCTTATAATAGGGGTTCACTTGTACATATGAGAAAACAAACACGTAACAAGGGTATATTTGTGAGTATGAGAAAATAACCACATAAAAGAGACATATTTATGAGTATGAGAAAACGACCCGTAAAAGAGGCATATTTCTCAGTATAGGCAAACAACCTTGTAAAAGGATTATGTTTTCCAATATTAGAAATAAAACCGTAAGAGTGTCATATTTGTAGATATTAAACAAGAACCTTAAGAGCGGTATATTTATGAGTATGAGATAATAACCCCATAAAAGAGTATCTTTATAAATATGAGAAACCAACCCCGTACGAGGGGTATATTTGTGATTATTAGAAAGCAACCTGGTAAAAGGGGTTTATTTATGCATATAAGAAAATAACCCCGTAAGAGAGGTATATTTATGAATATGAGAAAACAACCATGTAAAGTTGGTTTATTTGTGAGAATAAGAAAACAACCCCATAATAGGGACACTTTTATGAATATGAGAAAACAACTTTGTAAAAGGGGTATATTTTTTAATAAGAGAAAACAACCCCGTAAATGGGCTATGTTCTTTAGTATGAGAAAACACTGACGTAAAAATGGTATATTTATGAATGTGAGGAAATAACTCCGTACGAGGGGTGTACTTGTGAGTATGAGAAAGCAACCCTGTAAAAGAGATATACTTATAAATATGAGAAAACAACCCCTTAGAGTGGTATATTTTTTAGTATAAGAAAACAACCCTGTAAAAGGGGTATATTTGTTAATATGAGAAAACAACCCCCTAAAATGGGTATATTTTTAAATATTATAAAATAACTCTGTAACTGGGGTATATTTGTGAGTATGACAAAACAACCGTGTAAAAATATTATATTCATGAGTATGAGAAAACATCCCCGTGAGAAGGATACATTTATGAGTATGAGAAAATAACCCCGTAAAAGGGGTATATATTTGTAAATATTAGAAAACAACCACGTAAAAGGGTTATATTTGTGAGTATGAAAAACAACCCCGTAAAAAGAGTATATTTATGAATATGAGAAAACAACCCCGAATAAGTAGTACATTTTCAAGTATGAGAAAGCTAACATGTAAAAGGGGTATATCTATGAATATGAGAAAACAACTTGTAAGACAAGTATATTTATGAGCATAGGAAAAAAAAACCCATAAAAGGGGTATATATGTGAATATGAGAAAACAACACCGTTAGGCAGGTATATTTATGAGTATGAGAAAACAATCCCGTGAAAGGGTATATGATGCAGTTCCACCATTGACATTGATGGAGGCTCAAGAGGAAGACATGTTGAGTGTTCGTTCAAACGGACCTATCACGAGGGCTCGTGCCAAAGCTATTGCTCAAGCCACTGCGAGCATTGTCGCCAAGGCCTTTGCAAGGAATGGAGCGTCCTCAATTTCCACACCCACCTTCAAGATTTTATCATTGTCTACTTGGCGTGAAGAGACTTCCTAAACTTAAACTTTCATCTTTGGGTTTATATTGCTATTTGTTTTTATTTTTTATTTGTATTTATTTACCTTGTTTTCCTTTATTAGAAATCTAGGTTTAGGGTTCCCATATATATAGGATATTGGTTTTGTTTTAGAGGCACGTTGAATTTTAAACAAGGAATTTGAGAAAGCTTTGGACTCCTCCCTTGTCTTCGACGCCGCCTCCCCATCTCTCTTATTTGTGTCGATCCTAATACTAAACATTATCACCCCCTTTTAATCTACATTCTTGTTTAGAATTAAGTCCATCTTCATTAATTGTTTTTGTCCCATTTTCCATTTCAATGTGGTTGTTTTTTAATTTCCCGAATTGAGAAAGTAGGATCAGGCTTCATTTCCATCATTTTGATCCCCAATTTCATTGTTACGTGGTTCACGCCCCATCATCAAATTAGTGGAATTGTGACCACCTCCCTACCGACGTCATCTTTGGGATTTCTTCGTCCGAATTGTGAAAGTGGGATTACCCCCACTTTCCATCTACATATTAAGTGGAATTCGTGTCCACTTCTTCTACGGCACTATATTCATCATTTCCCGAATTGAGAAAGTGGGATTGTCCCCATTTTCATTCTTAATTAAGTGGAGCCGTGGACAATCCTTCTATCGACGTCACATTGTCCTTCTTTTGTCCTCATTGGTATTTATTACTCATAATATAATTGAGTATTGAGCTGCCTCCTTTCTAAGGCCGAGGACGTGTCGTCCGTCTCCTTTTATCAAGGCTGCCTTAAGCGTCAACAAAGGAAGCCACGGCACACGTCCTACCTAGATCCGACTCAAACAAGCCTTCCAAGGGACTAAGGCATCAATTTGGTATCAGCTTCCAGGGGTACGACGTGTTGTTCATCATTCTCTTGTTTCAATTTCTCCCATTATATTTCTAACCCTCACATGTGTTTCCATTTCTTTATTTTTTCATAGTTGTCCCGCCTTTCCAACCACAACCAAAACAAATAAAAAAGCCCTTAAGTTTGGATATAGTTCACACCCATAATGTTATATTTTGTTATCACCTTATTTCCTTGTATGCAATAATACTATCTTGCTTTATCATATTTCTAGCATATTGACCTTGTAACTATTTTGCTGCATAATATATCTTGCATGAATATAAGTTTGCGGTTATTGTAACAAGCCTATAATCATCTTCTAAAATTTGAGCAAGGTTGCATTCCACGAATACACTAAAATTTGTGATGTTACCTTGTTCTCTTGTTTGTTACCATCACAACTGCCGTTAAAATTTTGAGCAAGGTTGCATTCCACGAATACACTAAAATTTGTGCTATTACCTTGTTCTCTTGTTTGTTACCATCACTAGTGCAGTTAAAAATTTGAGCAAGGTTACATTCCACGAATACACTGAAATTTGTGTTGTTACCTTGTTTTCTTGCTTCTTACCATCACTAGTGCAGTTGAAATTCACACAAAAAAGACGATCACAAAGATCGAAGACGTTGGCATACATCCATTTCATGCAACACAATCAATCAACGACTTTATTGTGCATTGATTATTTGCTTTGATTTAATCATCATGGGACAATATTGCATGCTTGATTTGGCTTGAATAGGTTATGGCATACAAGTTCACTTCTTGCCTTCACCTCCCTCACAGATTACTTCATGTAGTTATCGGGAGATTTTGTTACTTTGAGTGTGTTGGACTGCATCTTGTACTTCTTGTAATTCTTTGTTGTTTTGTTATTCTTAACCTCTTGCTATGCATTGCATGAGGAGGAACTTGGCGTGCAAGCGGCTAAATTTTAACGAGGCGCCTTGACAAGTCCGAGGCTAAGCGCATTATTCGGCTAAAGGTTGGCCCTTCGGGTGCCAATTAGCTCACTTAACACACCTTATGGAGGCTCAACATGGGCCTATTAGGCGCCCCCTTCCTTAGTCCCAGACACTCCATTAGCCGCTGAGTGTCGAATAACAAATTCTTGACTCCCGCATGATAGGAGCAAAGGACTAGCGTCATCATCACACCCACAACATGTTCACCACAAGCGGTCCAGCGGTGCGATCGCATCATTGAGAGGCACGCTATCGATGACATTGATGATCGGTGGCAACCAAGATCAAACTCTAGAGACCTCGATGACAATGGTCATTACCGGACCATTCGGACACCCTAGAGGCGACCATCAATCATTTGAGTGACACAGGTTTGATCACTCTAACTCGATACTCATTACTATGGGCGTCACTCCGTCGCACCAACAATGCGGCTCACCACACGGCCTTATAGGCCATATGCAGCCTGCTCCCCAAGCTCCTTTTAGACCCTATTCTCCATTTACTTTCGGTGAATATGATGAGGAGGATATGCACTTATGCCAGGTAAACCAGTAATTACCACCCCCATGGTCGAACCTATCAAGAACCAAGTTCATCCAGGAGGTGGATTCCTCCTTACATACCTACACATTTGTTTCATAATAAAGTTAATGCTAATGCCTATGATGAATATGAGAATGTGCGGCCTAGGCATAGGAGAGGCCATAATGGAGTTTGTGGGAATGTATATAACAATTCACGGTGGCCGCGGCTTTGAGGAGAGCGCCAAGTTCAACCCAATCCATAACTCTAGACGCGATATCAAGGTAAAGATTGAAAACTTTATTGGTGAATATGATGCGGCTATCTTTTGGATTAGTTGCAGGGCAAGCTGAACATGCACTTCAAGCATTGCCACTATTCAAGAGGAAAGATGAAGATTGCCACTTTGCACTTCCAAGAGCCTGAGATCGTGGTGGCATAGAGATGTGGCCAATAGAGCTCGCATGGGATGTGAGCCTATTCGATAATGGCACCAACTTGTCTTCATCATGACTCAAAAGTATGTGCCTTCGGAATATAAAAATGAGATGAGATTGAAGATAGCCTTAGCTCGACAAGGAACTCAAACACCTCTTGAGTTCTTTGCATAACTAGAAGACTTGTATTTCAAGGCCTGCATGAGTGTCACTCCGGCCACCGTTCGGATCAAATTTCTCCATGGTCTTCATGTTGATTTGAGGGAAGAAATTGATGTGCTGCCCATCAAGGACTTAAACTACACTCGCACACGCCACTCAAAAGGTCCACTTTAAACTTGTGTGCAAGAAGGTCTATCCTTGGCTCTCGGCTTCTTCAATAAAAAGGTATGACTCTAACCCTAGTCCTAAGTTTTCTACTAATTCTAATGCTAATGTGCAGCCTAGATCTCAGACCCCATCTCAACCTCCATATGGCACCCGATTAATACAAGGCAGTGATAGAGTATGCTATATGTGGCGAGCGGTCATATTGTCGCGATTGTCCAAATCCTAGGAAGGTATTGTTCTCTCAAGGCGATGGGGTATGAATCATTTGGCGATGAAGAGGACAATGGCGAGGATCCGAGAACTATTTATAATGACCTTGGCGATGAGGAGCCTTATGCTTGTGGTCCCCGGACTTGAATGAAGGAGCGCCTCTTTCCCTTGTAGCTCGTCGTGCTTTGACAGTGAAAGATGCTTACATGAGGGACCAACGAGAGAATTTATTTCACACAAGGTGCCTTGTGGGTACTTCATCTTTGAGTGTGATAATAGATAGTGGTTCTTGCTGCAACATCTGAAATGAGAGAAGTGGTGAGGGTCTTGAACTTACCTACTTAGCCACATCCTCAACCTTATAGCCTCCGATGGATTTGGGAAGGTAAAGGTGATGTGGTAACAAGGCAATGCCACATCACATTCTCTATTGGTACATATGTTGATCTGATTACTTGTGATGTTGTGATTATGGATGTTACTCACCTCCTTCTAGGTTGCCCTTGGCAATATGACAAGAAGATCGCGCATGATGGATTCTTTAAGCATACACCTTCCAACATAAAAGGCATAGGGTAACTCTTCTCCTATGACACCACAGAAATAATCCATGACCATGCGAAGAGGCCGCATCAAAGCCTTGGAGGCGGACAAAGAAGCAATCAAGCCCATGGCAACTACCGGAGCCCGACATTCGCCCTAATCTTAAAGCGTCAACCAAGGTGGAGCACTCTTGAGTCCGACCACCTTACGGGTTGTTCCCACCACCCATGAAGCCCTTTAACCAATAAAGCGGGAAAGGCGGAAAGCAACAAGTCCCAATGCAGCGGCCACCGAACAAAGCACAACGACTTCCTAGGGCACTGCAATCACCAAATTTGGATCCCAAATGCTGCGGACACTACATCTACAATTCGGGGTCGTTGTGGCGGCGATTACTCATGGCATATTCGAGAGATATCACCCCGATCGTTCGGGATGTTCTCCTTGCTTCTTATTGATTCCCTCTGCGTGTACATCTATTTTTAAAACTATAGATGATTTACCCTCTTACGTGACTTGTCTTTTCGCGGGAGTTCGCGGATGTTATGCACGATGAGATTCCCGAAGGTCTTCCTCCGCCGTGGGATTGAGCATCAGTTGATTTAATTCCGGGCTTCTTTGCTAATCGTGCGACCCTATCGGGCAAGTCGGAGGAGACTAAGGAGCTCCAGCGTCAGTCAGGCGAGCTCTTAGAAGGGCTATATCTGAGAGAGTTTAAGTCCTTGTGGCATACCGGTAATTTTGGTGCCAAGAAGGAGGGTACGAAGAATGTGCATGGTGCGGGGCCATTAATCAAATAACGATAATGTACCATCATCCAATTCCTCGCCTAGGCGACATGCTCGATGAGTTGTATGGAGCCATCCCTCTTTTCAAGATCGATCTTAGGGCGGCTACCATCAAATCTATATGAAAGAAGGTGATGAATGGAAGGCGGCTTTCAAAACAAAGTATGGCCTTTATGAATGGCTTGTGATGCCATTTGGACTCACCAATGCCCAAGTACCTTAATGAGATTGATGAACCATGTACTTAGACATTTTTGGGAAATTTGTGGTTGTGTATTTTGATGACATTTTAGTGTATAGTCGGTCTTTAGATGAACATGTTTCTCATCTTAGACAAGTTCTACAATGTCTTAGGAGCGAGCAATTGTCACGTCAACTTGTCAAAATATGTGTTTGCTTGGACAATACTATTTTCTTAGGATTTGTAGTTTCTAGGGATGGGCTACGTGTGGATGAGGAAAGGTCAGCTATCGAGGAGTGGCCTACCCTACTACAACAACCATGGTGCGGTCTTTCTTAGGGTTGGTGGGATTTTATAGACAATTTGTGAGGGATTTTAGCTCAATAGTGGCGCCGCATGAGTTGACGAAGGGCACCACCATTACTTAGGAGCCGAAGCATGAGGCGACCTTCATGACCCTTAAGGATCGCCTATGCCATGCTACTTTGCTACAGTTATCGAACTTCAACAAAACCTTTGAGGTTGAGTGCGACACCTCCAACATCGGGATAGGTGGAGTTCTTATTCAAAACGCCCATTGGTACATATTCGGTGAAAGTTCTTGACGCCACTCTCAACTATCCTACTTATGATAATGAGCTTTATGCTCTTATTCGGGTATTGAAGACATGGCAACATTATTTGTGGCCTAAGGAGTTCGTCATCCATACGGACCGTGAGGCCTTGGCTTATCTCAAGCACCAATCCACCTTTGGCCGTCGGCATGCTCGATGGGTAGAGTTCATGGAGACCTTTCCATATGTGGTGCTTCATAAAAAAGGTAAGGAGAATGTGGTAGCTGACGCCCTTTCTCACATGTATATTCTCTTGTCTTCCCTTGATGCAAAAGTCTTTGGATTTTCTTTAATTAAGGAATTATATAAGCATGATACTTTCTTTAAATTTATTTATGGCACGTGCGCATCTCAAGGAGCCTTAGAGACCTATTTTCTTAACCAAGGGTACCTCTATAAGGGTGGGAAATTATGCATTCCATCGTCTTCTATTAGGGGTCTCCTAATTAAGGAAGCACATGAGAGTAGAGCACATTTCGGGATAGCCAAAACCGTAGCCGCTCTTAAGGAACACTTTTATTGGCCACACATGACTAAACAAGTAACTAAATTTTGCAATGCTTGTGTCACTTGCCATAAAGCCAAGTCTAGGTCAAGCCCCTCACTCTACACACCCTTACCCATACCACAGGCATCTTGGGAGGATATATCCATGGATTTTATGATAGGGTTGCCAAGATCTAAGAAGGGGAGGGACTCTATTTTCGTGGTGGTCGATCGATTCTCTAAGATGGCTCATTTTATACCATGTAAGTTCACCAACAATGCTTCTGATTGTGCTTCTTTATTCTTTGAGCATTTGGTTCGCTTACATGGTATTCCACGTACTATAGTTAGTGATAGAGACGTGAAATTTGTTAGCCATTTTTGGAGAACATTGTGGGGTAAGTTAGGTAGCAGTCTTCTATTCTCTACTAGCTATCACCCTCAAACTGATGGCCAAACGGAAGTGACCAACCGGACATTAGGAACCTTGCTTAGGAAAATGCTTAGGGCCAGCCAGCGCGTTGGGAGGACTTACTTGCTTTTGTTGAGTTTTCTTATAGCAGGTCTATCCATTCATTTCTGAAGATGTCCCGTTTGAGTAGTGTATGGCGCATCCCTTTATCACATTTGGACTTGGTGCGCGTCCTACGAAGATGGAGACCACGTCCGTGGGTACGGGCGAGATGATTCGGGAGTTGCATGCTAAGACTAAGGAGGCAATTTGGAGCGGAGGCTAGGCGGTGGAGCTTCGGGCAACAAGGCGTCGATGCCGTATCACATTTGCTCCGGAGACCTTGTCTGGTTGCACTTAAGGAAGGAGTATTTCCCGTCTAGGAGAGGTTCCAAACTAGCCAGGAAGAGATGGACCCTTCAAGGTCTTGGAAGCATATGGACCTAATGCCTACAAGCTGGAGCTTCCTAGTGACTATGGGGTGCACGCGACCTTCAACGTTGCCGACTTGTCTCCTTACACTCCACTGGACCTTGACATTGATGAATCAGGGATGATTCGAGGCCAAGAAGGGGAGAGTGATGCAGTTCCACCATTGACATTGACGGAGGCTCAAGAGGAAGACATGTTGAGCGTTCGTTCAAATGGACCTATTACGAGAGCTAGTGCCAAAGCTATTGCTCAAGCCACTTCGTGCCAAAGCTATTGCTCGTGCCAAAGCTATTTACTCATTCCAAGAGGCTATTTCCTCAGACTCGCAATTATACTACTTTTACGGGGTTGTTTTCTCATATTCATAAATTTAGACGTTTTACAAGGTTATTTTCTTATATTGATAAATATACCACTTTTACAGGGTTGTTTTCTCATATTGAGTTATTAGCACTATTATGGGGTTTTTTTGTCAAATTCATAAATTTACAGTTTTATGGGATTATTTTATTATATCGACAAATATACCCCTTTTACGGGGTTGTTTTCTCATACTCACAAATATACTAAAATTACGGGGTTATTTTATCCGATTGATAAATATGCCCGTATTACGTAAATATCCCCATATTACGAGGTTTTTTTTCATATTAGAAAATTTACCCCATCCACAAGAATGTTTTCTCAGACTCGCAATTACACTACTTTTACGGGGTTGTTTTCTCAGATTCATAAATATACACGTTTTACGGGGTTATTTTTTTTATATTGATAAATATACCACTTTTACGAGGTTTTTTTCTCATATTAAATTATTAGCACTATTATAGGGTTGTTTTCTCAAATTCATAAATTTACATGTTTTACAGGGTTATTTTCTTATATCGACAAATATACACCTTTTACGGGGTTGTTTTCTCATATTATAAAATTAACCCATTTAAAGGTTATTTTCTCATACTCACAAATATACCAAAATTACGGGGTTATTTTCTCTGATCGATAAATATCCTCGTATTATGGGGTTGTTTTCTCATATTAAAAATTTACCCGCCTACGGTTGTTTTCTCATGCTACTTAATTACACTACTTTTATAGGGTCATTTTCTCATATTAAGATATTAGCACTATTAAGGGGTTGTTTTGTCAAATTCATAAATTTACACATTTTACGAGGTTATTTTCTGATATCGACAAATATACGCCTTTTATGGGGTTGTTTTCTCATATTATAAAATTAACCCATTTAAGAAGTTGTTTTCTCTTACTCACAAATACACCAAAATTACGGGGTTATGTTCTCTAATTGATAAATATCCCGCATTCTGAGTTGTTTTCTTATATTAAAAAACTTACCCCTTCTACGAGGTTGTTTTCTCATACCATGAATTACACTACTTTTACGGGATTGTATTCTCATATTCATAAATATACACGTTTCTGAGGTTATCTTCTTATATTGATAAATATATCACTTTTATGGGGTCGTTTTCTCATATTAAATTATTAGCACTACTATGGGGTTGTTTTCTCAAATTCATAAATTTACACGTTTTACGGGGTTATTTTCTTATATTGACAAATATACCCCCCTTTACGGGGTTATTTTCTCATATTATAAAATTAACCCATTTAAGGGGTTGTTTTCTCATACTCACAAATATAGTGAAATTACATTTACGGGGTTGATTTCTCAAATTCATAAATATACACATTTCAGGAGGTTGTTTTCTTATATCGACAAACATACCCCATCTACGAAGTTGTTTTCTCAAATTTATAAATATATACTTTTTACGGGGTTATTTTCTTATATTGATAACTATAGCACTTTTACGAGGATGTTTTCTCCTATTAAATTATTATCACTATTTTGGTGTTGTTTTCTCAAATTCAAAAATATACAATTTTAACGAGATTATTTTCTTATATGGACAAATATACCCGATTTACTAGGTCGTTTTCTCAAATTCAAAAAATATACACGTTTTACGGGGTTATTTTCTTATATTGATAAATATACCACTTTTACAGGATCATTTTCTCATATTAAATTATTAGCACTATTATGGGGTTTTTTTCTCAAATTTATAAATATACACGTTTTATGGGGTTCTTTTCTTATATTGATAAATATACCACTTCTGCAGGGTCGTTTTCTTAAATTTATAAATATACATGTTTTACAGAATTATTTTATTATTTTGATAAATATACCACTTTTACGTTGTTGTTTCCTTATATTAAATTATTGGCACTATTATGGGGTTGTTTTCTCAAATTCATAAATATACACGTTTTACAAGGTTATTTTCTTATATCGACAAATATACTACATTTACGAGGTTGTTTTCTCAAATTCATAAATATACATGTTTTATGGGATTATTTTCTTATATTGATAAATATACCACTTCCACGGGGTCGTTTTCTCAAATTCATAAATATACACATTTTACTGGGTTATTTTCTTATATTGATAAATATACCACTTTTATGGCGTTGTTTTCTCATATTAAATTATTAGCACTATTATGGGCTTGTTTTCTCAAATTCATAAATATGCACATTTTATGAGGTTATTTTCTTATATCGACAAATCTACCCTATTTATAAGGCCGTTTTCTGAAATTCATAAATATACACGTTTTATAGGGTTATTTTCTTATATTGATAAATATACCACTTTTACACGGTCGTTTTCTCATATAAAGTTATTGGCACTATTATGAGGCAGTTTTCTGAAATTCATAAATATACACATTTTACGGGGTTGTTTTCTTATATTGATAAATATACAACTTTTGCGGGGTCACTTTCTCCAATTTATAAACATACACGTTTTATGGAGTTATTTTAATATTTTGAAAAATAAACCACTTTTACGGAGTCGTTTTCTCATATTAAATTATTAGCACTATTATGTGGTTGTTTTCTCAAATTCATAAATATACACGTTTTACGAGGTTGTTTTCTTATATCGAGAAATATACCCTATTTACGGGGTAGTTTTCGCAAATTTATAAATATCCACGTTTTACGGGGTTATTTTTTTATATTGATAAATATAACTCTTTTACGGGGTTGTTTTCACATATTAAATTATTAGCACTATTATGAGGTTGTTTTCTCAAATTCATAAATATACATGTTTTACGAGATTATTTTCTTATATCGACAAATATACTCCATTTACGAGGTCATGTTCTTAAATTCATAAATATACACGTTTTACCGGGTTATTTTCTTATATTGATAAATATACCACTTTTACGGGGTCGTTTTCTCATATTAAATTATTAGCACTATTATGAGTTTGTCTTTGTAAATTAATGAATATACACGTTTGACGGGGTTATTTTGTTTATATTGATTAATATACCACTTCTACGGGATCGTTGTTTCAAATTCTTAACTATACATGTTTTACATTGTTATTTTCAAATTCATAAATATACACGTTTTACAAGGTTATTTTCTTATATGGATAAATATACCTATTTTACGGGGTCGTTTCTCATATTAAATTATTAGCACTATTATGGGGTTGTTTTCTCAAATTTATAAATATACAAGTTTTACGGTGTTATTTTCTTATATTGATAAATATACCACTTCTACAGTGTAGTTTTCTCAAGTCCATAAATATACACATTCTACGGGGTTATTTTCTTATATTGATATATATACCACTTTTACGGGGCCGTTTTCTCATATTAAATTATTAGCACTATTATGGGGTCGTCTTCTCAAATTCATAAATATACACGTTTTATAGGTAATTTTCTTGTATTGAGAAATATACCACTTTTACAAGGTCGTTTTCTAATACTAAATTATTAGCACTATTATGGAGTTATTTTCTGAAATTTATAAATATAAACGTTTTACGAGGTTATTTTCTTACATCGACAAATATACCCCATTTACGTGGTTATTTTTTCAAATTCATAAATATACATGTTTTTCGGGGTTATTTTCTTATATTGATATATATACCACTTTTACGGAGTCATTTTCTCATATTAAATTATTAGCACTATTATGGGGTTGTTTTCTCAAATTCATAAATATACACTTTCAAGATATTATTTTCTTATATCGACAAATATAGCCTATTTACGAGGTTGTTTTCTCAAATTCATAAATATATACATTTTACGCGGTTATTTTCTTATATTAATAAATATACCACTTTTACGGGGTCGTTTTCTCATATTAAATTATTAGCACTATAATGGGGCTGTTTTCTCAAATTCATAAATATAAATATTTTACGTGGTTATTTTCTTATATTGATAAATATAACACTTCTACGGAGTCGTTTTCTCAAATTTATAAATATATACGTTTTACGGGGTTATTTTCTTATATTAATAATTATACCATTTCTACAGGGTCGTTTTCTTCAATTCATAAATATACAAGTTTTATAAGTTATTTACTTAATTTGTTAAATATACCACTTTTACGCGATCGTTTTCGCATATTAAATTATTAGCAATATTATGGAGTTGTTTTCTCAAATTCATAAATATACACGTTTTACGAAATTATTTTCTTATATCGAAAAATATGCATTTGCAATGTCGTTTTCTCAAATTCATAATACACACGTGTTACGGGGTTAATTTTGTATATTGATAAACATAACACTTTTACGGGGTCGTTTTCTCACATTTATAAATATACACATTTTACGGGGTTATTTTCTTATATTGATAAATATACCTCTTTTACGGGGTCATTTTCTCATATTAAATTATTAGCATCATAATGGGACTGTTTTCTCAAATTCATAAATATAAATTTTTTATGTGGTTATTTTCTATATTGATAAATATAACACTTTTACGGGGTCGTTTTCTCACATTTATAAATATACACATTTTACGGGGTTATTTTCTTATTTTGATAAATATACCACTTTTACGGGGTCATTTTCTCATATTAAATTATTACCACAATATGGGGCTGTTTCCTCAAGTTCATAAATATACAAGTTTTACGGGGTTATTTTCATATATTGATGAATATACCACTTCTACGGGGTCGTTTTCTCAAATTCATAAATACACATATTTTACTGGATTATTTTCTTATATTGATAAACATAACACTTTTACGGTGTCGTTTTCTCATATTCATAAATATACACATTTTATGGGTATACTTTCATATTTTGATAAATATACCACTTCTACGGGGTCATTCTCTCATATTCAATTATTACCACAATTATGGGGCTATTTCCTCAAATTCATAAATTTACAAGTTTTACGGGATTATTTTTTTATATTGATAAATACCACTTCTACGAGGTCGTTTTCTCAAATTCATATATAAAATATTTTACGGAGTTATTTTCTTAATTTGATAAATATACCGCTTTTACGGTGTCGTTTTCTCATATTAAAATATTAGCACTATTATGGGATTATTTTCTCAAATATTTAAATATACACGTTTTACGGGGTTATTTTCTTATATTGATAAATATACCACTTCTACGGGATCGTTTTCTCAAATTCATAAATATCCACGTTTTACGGGATAATTTTCTGATATTGATAAATATACCACTTTTATGGGGTCGTTTTGTCATATTAAATTATTAGCATTATAATGGGATTGTCTTCTCAAATTCATAAATATACAAGTTTTACGAGGTTATTTTCTTATATTGATAAATATACCACTTCTATGGGGTAGTTTTCTCAAATTCATAAATATACACGTTTTAGGGGGTTATTTTCTTATATTGATAAATATACCACTTTTACATGGTCGTTTTCTCATATTAAATTTTTTGCACAATTATATGGTTGTTTTCTCAAATTTATAAATATACATGTTTTACGAAGTTATTTTCTTCTTTCTACAAATATATCCCATTTACGGGGTTATTTTCTCAAATTCATAAATATACAAGTTTTACGGGATTATTTTCTTATATTGATAAATATACCACTTTTACGGGGTCGTTTTCTCATATTCATAAATATACACGTTTTAGGTGGTTATTTTCTTATATTGATAAATATACCACCTTTACGGGGTCGTTTTCTCATATTAAATTATTAGCACTATAATGGGATTGTTTTCTCAAATTCGTAAATATACACGTTTTATGAGGTTATTTTCTTATATCGACAAGCATAACCTATTTACGAGGTTGTTTTCTCCGATTTATAAATATACACATTTTACGGGGTTATTTTTCATATATTGATAAATATAGCACTTTTACGGGGTCGTTTTCTCATATTAAATTATTAGCATTATTATAGGGTTGTCTTCTCAAATTCATAAATATACACGTTCTACGATGTTATTTTCTTATATCGACAAATATACCCGATTTACGATGTCATTTTCTTAAATCCATAAATATACACATTTTATCGAGTTATTTTCTTTTATTGATAAATATATAACTTTTACGGAATCTTTTTCTCATATTAAGTTATTAGCACTATTATGGGGTTGTTTTCTCAAATTTATAAATATACACGTTTTAAGGGATTATTTTCTTTTATTGATAATATACCACTTATACGGAGTCGTTTTCTCAAATTCATAACTATACACATTCTACAGCGCTATTATCTTATATTGATAAATATACCACTTCTACGGGATCGTTTTCTAAAATTCATAAATATACACGTTTTATGGGGTTATTTTCTTATTTTGATAAATATACCACTTTTACGGGGTCATTTACTTGTATTAAATTATTAGCACTATTCTGCGCTTGTTTTCTGAAATACATAAATATACACGTTCTACGAGGTTATTTTCTTATATCGATAAATCTACCCTATTTACGGGGTAGTTTTCTCAAATTCATAAATATACACGTTTTAGGGGGTTATTTTCTTATATTGATAAATATACCACTTTTACGGGGTCGTTTTTTCATATTAAATTTTTTGCACTATTATGTGGTTGTTTTCTCAAATTTATAAATATACCCGTTTTACGAGGTTATTTTCTTATATCTACAAATATATCCCATTTACGGGGTTATTTTCTCAAATTCATAAATATACAAGTTTTACGGGATTATTTTCTTATTTTGATAAATATACCACTTTTACAGGGTCGTTTTCTCATATTCATAAGTATACACGTTTTACGGGGTTATTTTCTTATATTGATAAATATACCACCTTTACGGGGTCATTTTCTCATATTAAATTATTAGCACTATTATGGGATTATTTTCTCAAATTTGTAAATATACGCGTTTTATGAGGTTATTTTCTTATATCGACAAGCATAACCTATTTACGGGGTTGTTTTCTTCGATTTATAAATTACACGTTTTACGGAGTTATTTTCATATATAGATAAATATACCACTTTTACGGGTTCGCTTTCTCATATTAATTTATTAGCACTATTATGGGGTTGTCTTCTCAAATTCATAAATATATACGTTCTACGAGGTTATTTTCTTATATCGACAAATATACCCCATTTACAATGTCATTTTCTTAAATCCATAAATATACACATTTTACCGAGTTATTTTCTTTTATTGATAAATATACAACTTTTACGGAATCGTTTCCTCATATTAAATTATTAGCACTATTATGGGGTTGTTTTCTCAAATTTATAAATATATACGTTTTACGGGATTATTTTCTTATATTGATAAATATACCACTTCTATGGAGTCGTTTTCTCAAATTCATAAATATACACATTTTACGGCGCTATTTTCTTATATTGATAAATATACCACTTCTACGGGGTCGTTTTCTCAAATTCATAAATATACACGTTTTATGGGATTATTTTCTTATTTTGATAAATATAACACTTTTAAGGGGTTGTTTTCTCATATTAACTTATTAGCAATATTATGGAGTTGTTTTCTCAAATGCATAAATATACACATTTTACGAGGTTATTTTGTTATATCAACAAGTATACCCTATTTACGAGGTCGTTTTCTCAAATTCATAAATATACACGTTTTGTGGGATTATTTTCTTATATTGATAAAAATACCACTTTTACGGGGTTATTTTCTCATATTAAATTATTAGCACTATCATAGGGCTGTTTTCTCAAATTCATAAATATACACATTTTACGAGGTTATGTTCTTATATTGATAAATATACTACTTCTATCGAGTCGTTTTCTCAAATTCATAAATATACATGTTTTACGGAGTTAATTTCTTATTTTGGTAAAATACCACTTTTACTTGGTTATTTTCTCATATTAAATTATTAGCACTATTATGGGGTGTTTTGTCAAATGCATAAATATACACGTTTTACGAGGTTATTTTCTTATATTGATAAATATACCACTTCTATCGAATCGTTTTCTCATATTAATTTATTAGCACTATTATGGGGTTGTTTTCTTAAATTCATAAATATACATGTTTTACGGAGTTATTTTCTTATATAGATAAATATACCACTTTTACGGTGTCGTATTTTCAAATCTATAAATATACATGTTTTACGGAGTTATTTTTTTTATATTGATATATATACCACTTTTACGAGGTCGTTTTCTCATATTAAATTATTAGCACTATTATGGGATAGTTTTCTCAAATTCATAAATATACACGTTTTACGATGTTGTTTTCTTATATCGACAAACATAACCTATTTACGGGGTTGTTTTCTCAAATTTATAAATGTACATGTTTTACAAGGGTTATTTTCTTATATTGATAAATAAACCACTTTTACGGGGTCATTCTCTCATTAAATTATTAGCATTATTATAGGATTGTCTTCTCAAATTTATAAATATACACGTTTTACGAGGTTATTTTCTTAAATCGAAAAATATACCCCGTTTACGAAGTCATTTTCTTAAATTCATAAATATACACGTTGTATGGGGTAATTTTTTTATATTGATAAGTATACTACTTTTACGGGGTCGTTTTCTCATATTAAATTATTAGCACTATTATGGGGTTATTTTCTCAAATTTATAAATATACACGTTTTATGAGGTTATTTTCTTATATTGATAAATATACCACTTATACGGGGTCATTTTCTCAAATTCATAAATATACACGTTTTACGTTATTATTTTCTTATATTGATAAATATACGCTTCTACGGGGTCGTTTTCTCAAATTGTTATATATACACGTTTTACGGAGTTATTTTCTTATTTAGATAAATATACCACTTTTACGAGGTCGTTTTCTCATATTAAATTATTAGCACTATTATGGGGTTGATTTCTCAAATTCATAAATATACACGTTTACGAGGTTATTTTCTTATATCGACAATTATATCCTATCTACGCGGTTGTTTTCTCAAATTCTTAAATATACATGTTTTACTGGGTTATTTTCTTATATTGATAAATATACCACTTTTACGAGGTCGTTTTTTCAAATTCATAAACATACAGTTTTACGGTGTTATTTTCTTATTTTGATAAATATACCACTTTTACGGGGTCATTTTCTCATATTAAATTATTGGCACTATTAAGGGGCTTTTTTCTCAAATTTATAAATATATACGTTTTACGAGGTTATTTTCTTAAATCGAAAAATATACCCCATTTACGAGTCATTTTCTTAAATTCATAAACATACATGTTTTACGGAGTAATTTTTTATATTGAAAAATATACTACTTTTACGGGGTCGTTTTCTCATATTAAATTACTAGCACTATTATGGGGTTATTTTTTCAAACTCACAAATATACATGTTTTACGAGGTTGTTTTCTTATATCGACAATCATACCCTATTTACGGGGTTCTTTTCTCAAATTTATAAATGTACATGTTTTACGGGGGTTATTTTCTTATATTGATAAACCACTTTTAGGGGGTCATTCTCTCATTAAATTATTAGCACTATTATGGGATTGTCTTTTCAAATTTATAAATATACACGTTTTACGAGGTTATTTTCTTAAATCGAAAAATATATCCCATTTACGAGTCATTTTCTTAAATTCCTAAATATGCACATTTTACGAGGTATTTTTTTATATTGAAAAATATACTACTTTTATGGGGTCGTTTTCTCATATTAAATTGTTAGCACTATTACGGGGTTGTTTTCTCAAATTCATAAATATACAGGTTTTACGAGGTTGTTTTATTATATCGACAATCATACCCTATTTACGGGGTTCTTTTCTCAAATTTATAAATGTACATGTTTTACGGGGGTTATTTTCTTATATTGATAAATATAACACTTTTAGGCGGTCATTCTCTCATTAAATTATTAGCACTATTATGGGATTGTCTTCTCAAATTTATAAATATACATGTTTTATGAGGTTATTTTCTTAAATCGAAAAATATACCTCATTTACGAGTCATTTTCTTAAATTCAGAAACCTACACGTTTTACGGGATAATTTTTTTATATTGAAAAATATACTACTTTTTACGGGGTCGTTTTCTCATATTAAATTATTAGCACTATTATGGGGTTGTTTTCTCAAATTCATAAATATACACGTTTTACGAGGTTATTTTCTTATATCGATAATCATACCGTATTTACGGGGTTCTTTTCTCAAATTTATAATTGTACATATTTTACGGGGGTTATTTTCTTGTATTGATAAATATACCACTTTTAGGCAGTCATTCTCTCATTAAATTATTAGCACTGTTATGGGATTTTCTTCTCAAATTTATAAATATACATGTTTTACGAGGTTATTTTCTTAAATTGAAAAATATACTCCATTTACAAAGTCATTTTCTTAAATTCATAAATATACACGTTTTACGGGGTAATTTTTTTATATTGATAAATATACTACTTTTACGGGGTCGTTTTCTCATATTAAATTATTAGCACTATTATGGGGTTGTTTTTCCAAATTTATAAATATACACGTTTTCTAGGGTTATTTTCTTATATTGATAAATATACCACTTCTACGGGGTCGTTTTCTCAAATTCATAAATATACACGTTTTACATTGTTATTGTCTTATATTGATAAATATACGATTCTACGGGGTCGTTTTCTCAAATTGATAAATATACACGTTTTACGTAATTATTTTCTTATTTAGCTAAATATACCACTTTTACGGGGTCATTTTCTCACATTAAATAATTTACACTATTATGGGGTTGATTTCTCAAATTCATAAATATACACATTTACGATGTTATTTTCTTATATCGACAATTATACCCCATTTACGGGGTTGTTTTCTCAAATTCTTAAATATACAGGTTTTATTGGGTTATTTTCTTATATTGATAAATATACCACTTTTACGAGGTTGTTTTCTCAAATTCATAAATATACACATTTTACGGAGTTATTTTCTTATTTTGATAAATATACCACTTTTACGGGGTCATTTTCTCATATTAATTTATTAGCACTATTAAGGATCTGTTTTCTTAAATTTATAAATATACACGTTTAACTAGGTTATTTTCTTATATTGATAAATATACTATTTTTACGGGGTCGTTTTTTCATATTAAATTATTAGCACTATTATGGTATTGTTTTCTCAAATTCATAAATGTACACGTCTTACGGGGTTATTTTCTTATTTTGATAAATATACCACTTTTACAAGGTCGTTTTGTCATATTAAATTATTAGCACTATTACGGGGTTGTTTTCTTAAATTTATAACATACACATTTTACGGGGTTATTTTCTTATATTGATAAATATACCACTTCTACGGGGTCGTTTTCTCATATATATAAATATACACGTTTTAAGGGGTTATTTTCTTATTTTGATAAATATACCACTTTTACGGGGTTGTTTTCTCATATTAAATTATTAGCACTATTATGGGATTATTTTCTCAAATTTGTAAATAAACACATTTTACGATGTTGTTTTCTTATATAGACAAACATACCCTATTTGCAGGGTTGTTTTCTCCAATTTACAATTATACATGTTTTACAGTGTTATTTTATTATATTGATCAATATACCACTTCTACGGGGACATTTTCTCAAATACATAAATATACACGTTTTACGGGGTTATTTTTCTATTTTGATAAATATACCACTTTTACGGGGTCGTCTTCTCAAATTATTTTATTAGCAGTATTACGAAGTGATTTTCTCAAATTCATAAATATACATGTTTTACGGGATTATTTTCTTATTTTGATAAATATACCACTTTTACGGGTAGTTTTCTCATATTAAATTATTAGCACTATTATGGGGTTGTTTTCTCAAATTCAAAAATATACATGTTTTACGAGGTTATTTTCTTATATTGATAAATATAGCATTTCTTCAGGGTCGTTTTTTCAAATACATAAATATACACGTTTTACGGGATTATTTTCTTATATTGATATATATATACCACTTTTATGGGGTCGTTTTCTCATATTAAATTATTAGCACTTTTATGGGATAGTTTTCTCAAATTAATAAATATACACGTTTTACCAGGTTGTTTTCTTATATCGACAAACATACCCTATTTTCGGCGTTGTTTTCTCAAATTTATAAATATACACGTTTTTCAGGGTTATTTTCTTAAATTGATAAATATACCACTTCTACCGGGTGGTTTTCTCAAATTCATAAATATATATGTTTTATAGGTTTATTTTCTTATTTTGATAATGTACCACTTTTACGGGGTTGTTTTCTCATATTATTTTATTAGAACTATTACGAGGTCGTTTTTTCAAATTCATAAATATAAACGTTTTACGGGGTTATTTTCTTATTTTGATAAATATACCACTTTTACGGGTTTTTTATATTATATTGTTAGCACTATTATGGAATTGTTTTCTCAAATTCATAAATATACAAGTTTTACGAGGTTGTATTCTTATATCGACAAACATACAATATTGGCGGGGTTGTTTTCTCATATTAATAAATATATTCATTTTACGGAGTAATTTTTTTATATTGATAAATATACTACTTTTACGGGATCGTTTTCTCATATTAAATTATTAGTAAAATTATGGGGTTGTTTTCTCAAATTCATAAATATACACATTTTACGAGGTTATATTCTTATTTCGACAAATATACTCCATTTACGAGGTCATTTCCTTAAATTCATAAATATACACGTTTTACGGAGTTATTTTCTTATATTGATAAATATACCATTTTTACGGGGTCGTTTTCTCGTATTAAATTATTAGAACTATTATAAGGTTGTCTTCTCAAATTCATAAATATACATGTTTTACGAGGTTATTTTCTTATAAATATAAATATAACACTTTTACGGTGTCGCTTTTGCAAATCGATAAATATATACGTTTTACAGGATATTTTCTTATATTGATATATATACCACTTTTACGGGATCGTTTTCTCATATTAGATTATTAGCACTATTATGGGATAGTTTTCTCAAATTCATAAATATACACGTTTTACAGGATTATTTTATTAAATTGATAAATATACCACTTCTACCGGGTCGTTTTCTCAAATTTATAAATATACACGTTTTACGGTGTTATTTTCTTATATTGATAAATATACCACTTCTACAGGGTCGTTTTCTCAAATTCATAAATATACATGTTTTACATGTTTATTTTCTTATTTTGATAATATACCATTTTTACAGGGTCGTTTTCTCATATTATTTTAATAGAACTATTACAAGGTAGTTTTCTCAAATTCATAAATATAAACATTTTACGGGGTTATTTTCTTGTTTTGATAAATATACCACTTTTACGGGTTCGTTTTCTCATATTAAATTGTTAGCACTATTATGGGATTGTTTTCTCAAATTCATAAATATACACGTTTTACAAGGTTATTTTCTTATATCGATAAATATACTCCATTTACGAGGTCATTTCCTTAAATTCGTAAATATACACGTTTCATGGGGTTATTTTCTTATATTGATAAATATACCACTTCTACCGAGTCATTTTCTCAAATTTATAAATATACACGTTTTACGGTGTTATTTTCTTATATTGATAAATATACCACTTCTACAGGGTCGTTTTCTCAAATTCATAAATATACACGGTTTACACGTTTATTTTCTCATTTTGATAATATACCACTTTTATGGGGTCATTTTCTCGTAATATTTTAATAGAACTATTACAAGGTCGTTTTCTCAAATTCATAAATATAAATATTTTACGGGGTTATTTTCTTATTTTGATAAATATACCACTTTTACGGGTTCGTTTTCTCATATTAAATTGTTAGCACTATTATGGGATTGTTTTCTCAAATTCATAAATATACACGTTTTACAAGGATGTTTTCTTATATCGACAAACATACCCTATTTACGGGGTTATTTTCTTATTTTGATAAATATACCACTTTTACGGGTTCGTTTTCTCATATTAAATTGTTAGCACTATTATGGGATTGTTTTCTCAAATTCATAAATATACACGTTTTATAGGTAATTTTCTTGTATTGAGAAATATACCACTTTTACAAGGTCGTTTTCTAATACTAAATTATTAGCACTATTATGGAGTTATTTTCTGAAATTTATAAATATACACGTTTTACAAGGATGTTTTCTTATTTCGACAAACATACCCTATTTGCGGGGTTGTTTTTTCATATTAATAAATATACTCGTTTTATGTAGTAATTTTCTTATATTGATAAATATACTACTTTTACGGGGTCGGTTTCTCATATTAAATTATTAGCAATATTATGGGGTGGTTTTCTCAAATTCATAAATATAAACATTTTACGAGGTTATTTTCTTATATCAACAAATATACTCCATTTACGAGGTCATTTCCTTAAATTCATAAATATACACATTTTACGGGGTTATTTTCTTATATTGATAGATATACCACTTTTACGGGGTCATTTTCTCATATTAATTTATTAGTACTAATATGGGATTGTTTTCTCAAATTTATAAATATACACGTTTTACAGAGTTTTTTTATATTGATAAATATACCATTTTTACGGTGTCATTTTTTTAAATCTATAAATATACACGTTTTATAGGGTTATTTTCTTATATTGATATATATACCACTTTTACGGTGTCGTCTTCTCATATTAAATTAAAAGCACTGTTATGGGATAGTTTTCTCAAATTCATAAATATACACGTTTTACGAGGTTGTTTTCTTATATCGACAAACATACCCTATTTATGGAGTTGTTTTCTCAAATTTATAAATATACATATTTTTTACGGGGTTATTTTTTATATTGCTAAATATACCACTTTTAAGGGGTCATTTTCTCATATTATGGGGTTGTCTTCTCAAAATTATAAATATACATGTTTTATGAGGTTATTGTAATACCCGACATTTTTATATATTTAATAATGAGTTTTTATTTAAGTTAATTTTAGCTTCATTTTTATTTAGTTTAATTTGAAATGATTTAATAGAAATTTTAAAATTAGTCAATTAAATGAATTATTTTTCTATACCCAATTAATTTGAAATTTTAAGAATTAATTAAGTAAATTATTTGAAGGGTAGATTATATTTTTGGTTATTCTAATTTTTCCCCAATGTATATGTATATGTATACATAAAATATATATATATTGGAAATTTTGGAAGAAATTGTAAAGGATGTTTTTATAAAAGAATTTTTGGGGAATTGGTATTTTAATTAACTAGTGGTATTAAAATTTAAGTTGGAAAATAATTAGTAAATTGGTTATTTAATTTAATTGTGTGTTAGGACTAAATTTGAAATTTATTTTGGAATAAGGATTAAAAGTATAATTTTATTTTTATGGGGTTTTAATGGAAATTTGTGAGTTTGGTATTTTGTAAATAAATATGTCAGTCAGGGGTATTTATGTTATTGTATATTTTCAATAATTCTAATTTGGCCCAAATTAATTAGTTAAGGGCTTAATTGAAAGGTTAATGGAAAGTTTAGGGGTTAAATTGGAATTCTGCGGGATGAAATTGTAAGTAATTGAAAAGGTTAAGGGACCTAGTTGTAATAAGAAAAAGTTCAGGGGCTCAATGTCAATATTGAAGAAAGGAAGAAGAGAGGCGTCGGGGAGAGAGAAGCGAGGCGCCGGGAAGAAAGAGAGAGGCGCCGATGGCCCGTGAGTGTTGTGGCCCGGCCTTCTTGCTTGTCGGCAATGACAACTCAAGCAGCGTCGGCGGAAGTGTAAGGCAGCGGCACAGGCGATTTTCCGGTGATCGTGACCTAATCGGTCATTCCGTTGGCGATCGTCCTCTTGGCAAGGGCTCTCTTCTAGCAGCAATGGCGACGCCTGGGGTGGCCGGAGTTGCAAGATCCGGTAAAGTGAAGTTTGAGGGGCAGTCGGCATTTTTGGGTTTTTCTGGCAAGCTCCGGCGAGCTATGGACAATCGGAATGGCACCGGTTTCGTGGCGATGGGGCTTCGTTTGTAAATCCACGGCCGAGATCGTCCGTAAATCTCTCAGGATGATCGGGTGTCAGATCGGAAAATCAGAAGCAAGGATCATCTTCAGCGCGTCGTTTCGAGTCCGTCGATGAGTTCGGATCGTCGATCGGACTCCCGTGATTGGAGGCCCGGTCGGTAAGGGATCGGCGTTTGATGTATTTTCTCGGCGTTGATTTAGAATTCTTTGATTCAATTTATGCTTATTGATTTGTGTTGAGTATTAGATGATATTTGTGAGTCAAAATAATAGTTTGTGTTTGCTATAGTTGTGATTTTTGTGCTGTGTGGTGGAGTCGGGAAATTAGTGAAGTCTTGAGGACCCGACTCCCATTGTGTTAAATTGTTGGATATTTGAAGTGTTTTTCTGGCAGGTCCTGGACCCATTTTTACGGGGGGTAAATGTCTGTATTGTAGGGGAGGTTCTGTCGGATTTTCGGTAGAATTCTCCCGAATCGGGATTCTTAGACAGTCAGTCCTAGAAGTCTAGACCTAGGATTAATGATCGATTGTTTCAGCGTTTTAATAAATTATTTTCCGTGATTAGATGATCTATTTGTTATTCTCGCTCCAAGCAGAAACCGGGAGAGCGAGAGAGTTAGAATTATGAACGATGAGTTAAAGTCATATATCGCTTATGCGTGTCATGCATAAAATTTGATTTTGCTACTGTGATTGTTCATTTGCAATTCCAATTATTCATTTAATTACTATTTAAATATGTTCTTCCTTTATCACCAATTTTAATATGGCATGATGACTCGGGATGAGGCTTTAGTAGAATATGGCACTTGATGGGTCGCATCAGGACCGCGTGTGCACCGGTAATGATCAAAGACAGGTAATAAGGTTATTATGGATTTGTTTGCCCTATTCGAGCATTGCTCTCTGGGCTGAGTTCAGTTGATTGCCAGAGTTAAGGTCCCTAATCGAGCTTTGCTCTTTGGGCGCCGGCTTATTTGGAAATTTAAGTGACTAGACTGGAGGTAAGGTCCTTGATCGAGCTTTGCTCTCTGGGCGCCAGTCCTATTGGAATGAGAGAGTTGAGATATAAGTGACCAGGCTGGAGGTAAGGTCCCTGATCGAGCTTTGCTCTCTGGGCGCCAGTCCTGTTGGAATGAGAGAGTTGAGATATAAGTGTTCAGGCTGGAGGTAAGGTCCCTGATCGAGCTTTGCTCTCTGGGCGCCAGTCCTGTTGGAATGAGAGAGTTGAGATATAAGTAACCAGGCTGGAGGTAAGGTCCCTGATCGAGCTTTGCTCTCCGGGCACCGATCTGTTGGAATGAGAGAGTTGAGATATAAGTGACCAGGCTGGAGGTAAGGTCCCTGATCGAGCTTTGCTCTCTGGGCACCAGTCCTGTTGGAATGAGAGAGTTGAGATATAAGTGACCAGGCATGGAGGTAAGGTCCCTGATCGAGCTTTGCTCTCTGGGCGCCAGTCCTGTTGGAATGAGAGAGTTGAGATATAAGTGACTAGGCTGGAGGAAAGGTCCCTGATCGAGCTTTGCTCTTTGGGCGCCAATCCTATTGGAATGAGAGAGTTGAGATATAAGTGACCAGGCTGGAGGTAAGGTCCCTGATCGAGCTTTGCTCTCTGGGCGCCAGTCCTATTGGAATGAGAGAGTTGAGATATTAGAGTTGAGCTTGGTCGAGACGTGAGTTTTGAAATTGATCGAGATGTTGAGTTGGGATTAAGGTTCTACTGAAGTACTCCGTCCCATTGCGTGTGGAATAATTTTTGTTTAAGCATGGCATGACACATATGTTTTAACATGACACGTATGGTTTGCGTAATTTATTAATTATTTTAAAATTAAATGAATGTGATATTGAGATGTTTGAAACTGTTTTAGATATATGATTTTAACTCACTCTCGAGAGGGACCCGGTCTATTCTTTTTTTAGATTTGTGTTTAGTCTTCCGACTCTTTTCGATAACCCGACTTCTTCATCATCGGGTGGTGTTTGATTTGATATGTCAAATTGTAAAAATCTTAGATTCTCATGAGTAGTAATAGTAGGGATATCGTTGGTAATTTTCCGTAGTTTGGGTCTCGCCTAATTCTTGGGCATCTGGGATTTAATTATGTAAAATTTAATGTTACTATAAATTGTGGTATTAATAATAGTAAAATTTGAGTTGAGGTTGGTTTGAGTTAGTGAGTGTCAGACTTACTACGGGATTCGGTGGCCTTACGCCTACCCATTCCCTAATGCCGGTCACGGGCCCACAGGTGGGGTCGTGACAGTTATTTTCTAAAATCGACAAATATACCCCATTTATGAGGTCATTTTCTTAAATTCATAATTATACACGTGTTACGGGGTTATTTTCTTATATTGATAAATATACTACTTTACGGGTCATTTTCTCATATTAAATTATTAGCATTATAATGGGGTTGTTCTCCTAAATTTACAAATATACACGTTTTACAAGGTTGTTTTCTTATATCGACAAACATACCGTATTTGCGGAGTTGTTTCCTCATATTACTAAATATACTCGTTTTATGTACTAATTTTCTTATATTGATAAATATACTACTTTTACGGGGCTGTTTTCTAATATTTATAAATATACATCTCTTACGAGGTTGTTTTCATATATTAAAACATTTACCCCTTCTTCGAGGTTGTTTTCTCAAACTCGCATTACACTACTTTTACGGGGTTGTTTTCTCAGATTTATAAATATATACATTTTATGAGATTATTTTTTTATATTGATAAATATACTACTTTATGGGGTCGTTTTCTCATATTATATTATTAACACTATTATGGGGTTGTTTTCTCAAATTCATAAATATACACGTTTTACGGGGTTATTTTCTTTAATCGACAAATACACCCCTTTTACGGGATTGTTTTCTCATATTATAAAATTAATCCTTTTAAGGGGTTGTTATCTCATATTCATAAATATACCAAAATTACGGGGTTATTTTTTCCTGATTGTTAAATATCCCCGTATTACGGGGTTGTTTTTCCATATTAGAAAATTTACCGCTTCTACGAGGCTATTTTCTCAGACTCGCAATTACACTACTTTTACAGGGTTGTTTTATCAGATTTATAAATATACACGTTTTACGGGTTTATTTTCTTATATTGATAAATATACCACTTTTACAGGGGTCATTTTCTCATATTAAATTATTAGAACTATTGTGGGGCTGTTTTCTCAAATCCATAAATATACACGTTTAATGGAGTTATTCTCTTTTATCGACAAAAATACCCTTTTTACAGGATTGTTTTCTCATATTATAAAATTAACCCATTTAACGGGTTGTTTTCTCATACTCACAAATATACCAAAGTTACGAGGTTATTTTCTCCTATCAATAAATATCCCCGTATTACGGGGTTGTTTTCTCGTATTAAAAAATTTACCCCTTCTATGAGGTTGTTTTCTCAGACTCGCAATTACACTATTTTTATGGGATTTTTTTTCATATTCATAAATATACACGTTTTACGGGATTATTTTATTATATTGATAAATATACTACTTTTACGGGGTCGTTTTCTCATATCAAATTATTAGCACTATTATAGGGTTGTTTTCTCAAATTCATAAATATACATGTTTTACGGGGTTATTTTCTTATATCGACAAATATACCCAATTTACGGGGTTATTTTTCCATATTATAAAATTAATACATTTAAGGGATTGTTTTCTCATACTCACAAATATACCAAAATTACGGAGTTTTCTTCTCCGATTGATAAATATCCCCGTATTACGTGGTTGTTTTCTCATATTAAAAAATTTACCCCTTCTATGATGTTGTTTTCTTAAACTCACAATTACACTACTTTTACGGGGTTGTTTTCTAAGATTCATAAATATACACGTTTTACGGGATTATTTTCTTATATCGAGAATTATACCACTTTTACGGGGTCGTTTTCTCATATTAAATTATTAGCACTATTATGTCGTTGTTTTGTCAAATTCATAAATTTACACGTTTTAAGGGGTTATTTTCTTATATCGACAAATATACCCCTTTTACGGGGTTGTTTTTTCATATTATAAAATTATGCCATTTAAGGGATTGTTTTCTCATACTCATAAATATACCAAAATTACGTTGTTTTGTTCTTCGATTGATAAATATCCTCGTATTATGGGGTTGTTTTCTCATGTTAAGAAATTTACGCCATCGAGGCTGTTTTCTCAAACTCGCAATTACACTACTTTTACGTGGTTGATGTCTCAGATTCATAAATATACACATTTTCCGAGATTATTTTCTTATATTGATAAATATACCACTTTTACACAGTCGTTTTCTCATATTAAATTATTCACACTAGTATGTCGTTTTTGAAATTCATAAGTTTACATGTTTTACAGAGTTATTTTCTTATATCGACAAATATACCCCTTTTACAGGGTTGTTTTCTCATACTCTAAAGTTAACCCATTTAAGGGGTTGTTTTCCCATACTCACAAATATACAAAAATTATGGGGTTATTTTCTCCGGTTGATAATTAACCCCGTATTACGGGGTTGTTTTCTCATATTAAGAAATTCACCCTTTCTATGAGGATGTTTTCTTAGACTCGCAATTACACTACTTTTACGGGGTTGTTTTCTCAAATTTATAAATATACACGTTTTACGGGGTTATTTTCTTATATCGATAAATATACCACTTTTACATGGTCGTTTTCTCATATTAAATTATTAGCACTATTATGGGTTGTTTTATAAAATTCATAAATTTACACGTGTTAAGTTGTTATTTTCTTATATCGACAAATAATACCCTTTTACGTGGTTGTTTTTTCATATTATAAAATTAGCCTATTTATGGGGTTATTTTCTCATACTCGCAAATATACCAAAATTACGGGCTTATTCTCTTCGATTGATAAATATCCCCGTATTACGAGGTTGTTTTCTCATATTAAAAAATTTACCCCTTCTACGAGGCTGTATTCTCATACTGGCAATTACACTACTTTTACGGTGTTGTTCTCTCAGATAAATAAATATACATGGTTTACGCAGTTATTTTCTTATATTGATAAATATACCACTTTTACAAGGTCGTTTACTCATATTAAATTATTAGCACTATTATGGGGTTGTTTTTTCAGATTAATAAATTTACACGTTTTACAGGGTTATTTTCTTATATCGACAAATATACCCCTTTTACTATGCTGTTTTCTCATACTCTAAAATTAACCCTTTTAAGTGGTTGTTTTCTCATATTCACAAATGTACCAAAATTACGGGGTTATTTTCTCCGACTGATAAATATGCCCGTATTACAGAGTTTTTTTCTCATATTAGAAAATTTACCCCATCTACAAGGCTATTTGCTCAGACTCGCAATTACACTACTTTTATGGGGTTTTTTTTTCTCAGATTCATAAATATACATATTTTTATGGGGTTATTTTCTTGTATTGATAAATATACCACTTTTACGGGGTCGTTTTCTCATTTTAAATTATTAGCACTATTATGGGGTTGTTTTGTCAAATTCATAAATTTACACGTTTTAGGGAGTTATTTTCTTATATCGATAAATATACCTCTTTTATGGGGTTGTTTTCTCATACTATAAAATTAACCCATTTAAGGGGTTGTTTTCTCATACTCACAAATATACCAAAATTATAGGGTTATTTCTTTCCATTGATGAATATCTCCGTATTCTCAATCGCAATTACACTACTTTTACGGGGTTGTTTTCTCAGATTTATAAATATACACGTTTTGGGGGTTATTTTCTTATATTGATAAATATACCACTTTTACATGGTCATTTTTTCATATTAAATTATTAGCACTATTTTGGAGTTGTTTTATCCAATTCATAAATTTACACATTTTACAGGATTATTTTCTTATATCGGCAAATATACCCCCTTTTACGGGGTTGTCTTCTCACACTCTAAAATTAACCCATTTGAGGGGTTGTTTTCTCGTACTCTAAAATTACAGGGTTATTTTCTCTGATTGATAAATATCCCCGTATTACGGGGTTATTTTCAAATATTTATAAATATACCCCTCTTACGGGGTTGTTTTCTCATATTAAAAAATTTACCCCTTCTACGAGGTTGTTTTTTCAAACTCGCAATTACACTACTTTTACAAGATTGTTTTCTCAGATTCATAAATATACACACTTTACTGGGTTATTTTCTTATATTGATAAATATACCACTTTTACGGGGTTGTTTTCTCATATTACATTATCAGCACTATTATGTGGTTGTTTTGTCAAAGTCATAAATTTCCAAGTTTTACGGGGTTTTTTTTCTTATATCGACAAATATACCCCTTTTACGGGATCGTTTTCTCATATTAAATTATTAGTATTATTATGGGGTTCTTTTGGCTGATTCATAAATATACACATTTTACGGAATTATTTTCTTATATCGACAAATATACCCCTTTTACGGGGTGGTTTTCTCATATTAAATTATTAGCACTATTACGGTGTTCTTTTGTCAGATTCATAAATATACACCTTTTACGGGGTTGTGTTCTCATATTATAAAACTGACTCATTTAAGGAGTTGTTTTCTCATACTCACGAATATACTAAAATTACGGTGTTATTTTCTCTTACTAATTAATATCCCCGTATTACGGGGTTGTTTTCTCATATTAAAAAATTTACCCCATCTACGTGGCTGTTTGTTTAGACTCGCAATTACACTACTTTTACGAGATTTTTTTCTCAGATTCATAAATATACATATTTTACGGGGTTATTTTCTTATATTGATAAATATACCACTTTTACGGGGTCGTTTTCTTATCTTAAATTATTAGAACTACTATGGGGTTGTTTTGTTAAATTCATAAAATTTACATGTTTTACGAGATTACTTTCTTATATCAACAAATATACCCGTTTTACGGGGCTGTTTTCTCAAACTCTAAAATTAACCCGTTTAAGGGGTTATTTTCTAATATTTATAAATATACACGTTTTGCGGAGTTGTTTTCTCATATTCATAAATATACACATTTTATGGGGTTAATTTCTTATATTTAATAAATATACAAATTTTACGGTGTCATTTTCTCATATTAAATTATTAGCACTATTATGGGGTTGTTTTGTCAAATTCATAAATTTACACGTTTTACGCGGCTGTTTTCTCAAATCGACTAATATACCCCCTTTACGGGGTTGTTTTCTCATACACTAAAATAAACCCATTTGAGGGGCTATTTTCCCATACTCACAATATACCAAAGTTACGGGATTATGTTCTCTGATTGATAAATATCCTCGAATTACGGGGTTGTTTTCTAATATTTATAAATATACCCTTCTTATGGGGTTGTTTTCTCATATTAAAAAATTTACCCCTTCTACGAGCCTGATTTCTCTGACTCGCAATTACCCTACTTTTACGGGGTTATTTTCTCTGATAAATAAATATGCATAGTTTATGGGGTTATTCTCTTATATTGATAAATATACCACTTTTCCGGGGTCATTTTCTCATATTAAATTATTAGCACTATTATGGATTTGTTTTGTCAAATTCATAAATTTACACATTTTACGGGAATATTTTCTTACATCAACAAATATACCCCTTTTACGGGGTTGTTTTCTCATACTCTAAAATTAACCCATTTAAGGAGTTGTTCTCTCATACTCACAAATATTCTAGAATTATAGGATTATTTTCCCCATTGATGAATATTCCCGTATTCATCAATCGCAATTACACTAATTTTATGGGGTTGTTTTTTGAGATTCATAAATATACACGTTTTACGTGGTTATTTTCTCATATGCATAAATATACCACTTTTACGTGGTTGTTTTCTCATATTAAATTATTAGCACTATTATGGGGTTGTTTTATACAATTCATAAATTTATACATTTTATGCGGTTATTTTCTTATATTGACAAATATACGCCTTTTACGAGGTTGTTTTCTCATACTCTAAAATTAACCTATTTAAGGGGTTATTTTTCCATACTAAAAAATATACCAAAATTGTGGTGTTATTTTGTCTGATTGATAAATATCCCCGTATTACAGGATTATTTTCTAATATTTATAAATATGCCACTCTTACGGGGTTGTTTTCTTATATTAAAAAATTTACCCCTTCTACGATGTTGTTTTCTTAAACTTGCAATTACACTATTTTTACGGGGTTATTTTCTCATATTCATAAATATACACATTTTACGGGGTTATTCTCTTATATTGATCAATATACCACTTTTATGGGGTCAATTTCTCATATTAAATTATTAGCATTATTATGGGGTTGTTTTGTCAAATTCATAAATTTATACGTTTCACGGGATTATTTTCTCATATCGACTAAAATACCCCTTTACCCCTTTTACAGGGTTTTTTTTCATACTCTAACATTAACCCATTTAAGAAGTTATTTTCTAATTATGAATATACCCCTCTTACGGGGTTGCTTTCTCATATTAAAAAATTTACTCCTTCTACGAGGCTGTTTGTCAGACTCGCAATTACACTACTTTTACGGGGTTGTTTTCTCAGATAAATAAATATACACATTTTACAAGGTTATTTTCTTATATTGATAAATATATCACTTTTCTAGGGTCGTTCTCTCATATTAAATTATTAGCACTATTATGGGGTTGTTTTGTAAAATTCATAAATTTACACATTTCACGGGGTTATTTTCTTATATCGACAAATATACCCCTTTTACGGGGTTGTTTTCTCATACTCTAAAATTAACCCATTTAAGGGGTTGTTTTCTCATACTCACAAATGTACCAAAATTATTTTTCCGGATTTATAAATATACCCCTCTTACGGGGTTGTTTACTCATATTAAATTATTAGTACTATTACGGGGTTATTTTCTCTGATTGATAAATATTCCCGTATTACGGGGTTATTTTTTAATATTTATAAATATACCCCTCTTACGGGGTTGTTTTCTCATATTAAAAAATTTACCCCTTCTACGAGGCTATTTTCTCAAACTCATGAATTACACTTAGAATTTGAGCATGGATCTCGGTGATTCCATTTCGAGCCGATAACTTATCAAAGTACGGAACCGAAAAAAGCGAAAGTTTTTATAACTGAATTGAACCAATCTAGATTTTTACTATTACGTACAGGGTACTGGTTCTTTAGTAAAAAGCCGTCAAATGGCAGTACGGGCCGTCTGTCTTATGCAGTCAAGACAAACTCCCTTAAATGATTTTTACATATATTTATAAATAACTATTTATGTTATATAAAGAATACATACATTAAAAAAATAATACATATACTCTATAAAAATTATTTTATATTTATTATTTATATAATTCAAGCAATTGTTATCGACATATTAAAGATAACTATAATATTATAATATACTTTATACTCTATAAAAATATAAGTTATATATTAATATGTCACATAGTATATTGATACTAGTAATCTAGTATACATACCATAATGCTAGATTTAAAATTTATTTACTATCCAAAAATTTTTAAAAACTTAATTAAAAAATTACTTAATTTAATAAAAAGTTGTATAAATTAGTAAAATTTATAAAAGATATTATTATATAAATATAATATTATTTACACTATATTTATTAATAAATTAATTTTTAATTATATAATATTTTTATTTTAAGAATAATAATATTAATTATACTAAAAGTATTAATTTATATAAATATTAAAATTAAGAAATAAATATTTTAAAAATAATTTTTATATTATTATACTAATAAAACTTAAAAATTAAATATTTAGAAATAATTAATTTATTAACTTTTAAAATATTATAAATTAATATTAAAATATATTAAATTATATTTATAAATTTAATTATTTTTTTTGAAAAGGATCAAACAAAAAGTTAAGAAAAAATTGTCAAAATATCTTTTAACAATATATAAGTTCTTTACTTCCTACAACAGCGGAGGTCCCCATTTATTGTCAAGATTGACTTAGAAGTTCAAATAAACCTATCCAACTAGAAGAATCAATAGAGGATATTGAAAGCATAGAGTCAGGTAACATTTCTTTACTTCTTACATATGTTTATTTATTGTTGATACTGTTAAGTCTTATTGACGTAATTTTTTACTTTTATTGTAGAAATTATTCAAGATCCTGAGATTGGTGAGTCTCTTATGCCAAGATTAAATGTGGAATACTAATTTTGAGGGGAGGTAATAACATTTCTTTGTTAATTTTGGACATTTATTTTAGTGCTACATAAAGTTTGTAAATTTGTTTATTTTAATGATTGTCATCTGTAAAATATTTTTATGCTAGCAGTAATATATATTTTAATGGTTTGTATTTGAATATTGAATGAATTATTGTATTTGCAAGTGACTGAATTGCGAAACATATTGTTCGAGAATGTGATTGCAATTTTAATTCAGATTTTCATGCTACTTTTTTTAGGTTGGTAATCATATTTTCTCTAAATGTATTTGATTAAAGATGAGATTAAAGTTATTTCTTTAAAATTTTTTAGGCGAAAATGCTTCCGAACGAGCTG